>NW_027476539.1:0-191524 GCF_051020955.1 Megalopta genalis | reverse complement strand
GATTCAGGCGAAATAAACAATTTGGCTTCAGATTCATGCGAAATGAACAAATTAGCTTTAGATTCATGGGAAATACACGAATTAGCATTGAATTCACGCGAAACGCACGATTTAACTTCAATATAACGCGAAACACACTATTTGGATTCAAATTCGTGCGAAATAGCGGTTTTAAACAAACGATTTAGTTTCAATTTCATACCAAATGAACAATTTAGCTTCAGATTCATTCGAAATACACGATTTCGATTCAAATTCGTTCGAAATAGCGATCTTAAAGAAACGATTTAGCTTCAAATTCATGGGAAATGAAGAATTTAGCTTTAGATACTTGCGAAATACACGGATTAGCTTTAAATTCACGCGAAACGCACGATTTAACTTCAATATAACGCGAAACACACTATTTGGATTCAAATTCGTGCGAAATAGCGGTTTTAAACAAACGATTTAGTTTCAATTTCATACCAAATGAACAATTTAGCTTCAGATTCATTCGAAATACACGATTTCGACTCAAATTCGTTCGAAATAGCGATCTTAAACAAACGATTTAGCTTCAAATTCATGGGAAATGAAGAATTTAGCTTTAGATACTTGCGAAATACACGGATTAGCTTTAAATTCACGCGAAACAAACGATTTAACTTCAATATTATGCGAAACGTACGATTTGGATTCAAATTCGTGGATAACAGCGATTTTAAACAATCAATTTGGCTTCAAATTCATGCGAAATGAACAATTTAGCTTCAAATTCATGCGAAATGAACGAATTAACTTCAAATTCATGCGAATTACACGATTTAGCTTTAAAACCACTGGAAACAAACGATTTAACTTCAATATCATGCGAAGGACAGGATTTCTAATCAAATTCGTGCGAAATTTCGATTCTAAACAAACGATTTAGCTTCAAATTCATGCGAAATGAACAATTTAGCTTCAGATTCATGCGAAATGAACAATTTAGCTTTAGATTCATGCGAAATACACGAATTAGCATTGAATTCACGCGAAATGCACGATTTAACTTCAATATAACGCGAAACACACTATATGGATTCAAATTCGTGCGAAACAGCGGTTTTAAACAAACGATTTAGTTTCAATTTCATACCAAATGAACAATTTAGCTTCAGATTCATTCCAAATACATGATTACGACTCAAATTCGTGCGAAATTTCGATTTTAAACAAACGATTTATCTTCAAATTCATGGGAAATGAAGAATTTAGCTTTAGATACTTGCGAAATACACGGATTAGCTTTAAATACACGCGAAACAAACGATTTAACTTCAATATCATGCGAAACGTACGATTTGGATTCAAATTCGTGCATAATAGCGATTTTAAACAAACAATGTGGCTTCAAATTCATGCGAAATGAACAATATAGCTTCAGATTCATGCGAAATGAACAATTTAGCTTTAGATTCAGGCGAAATGAACAATTTAGCTTCAGATTCATGCGAAATGAACAATTTAGCTTTAGATTCATGCGAAATACACGAATTAGCATTGAATTCACGCGAAATGCACGATCTAACTTCAATATAACGCGAAACACACTATATGGATTCAAATTCGTGCGAAACAGCGGTTTTAAACAAACGATTTAGTTTCAATTTCATACCAAATGAACAATTTAGCTTCAGATTCATTCGAAATACACGATTTCGACTCAAATTCGTTCGAAATGGCGATTTTAAACAAACGATTTAGCTTCAAATTCATGGGAAATGAAGAATTTAGCTTTAGATACTTGCGAAATACTCGGATTAGATTTAAATTCACGCGAAAGAAACGATTTAACTTCAATATCATGCGAAACGTACGATTTGGATTCAAATTCGTGCATAATAGTGATTTTAAACAAACAATTTGGCTTCAAATTCATGCGAAATGAACAATTTAGCTTCAAATTCATGCGAAATGAACGAATTAACTTCAAATTCATGCGAATTACACGATTTAGCTTTAAAACCACTGGAAACCGAACGATTTAACTTCAATATCATGCGAAAGACACGATTTCGACTCAAATTCGTGCGAAATTTCGATTTTAAACAAACGATTTATCTTCAAATTCATGGGAAATGAAGAATTTAGCTTTAGATACTTGCGAAATACACGGATTAGCTTTAAATACACGCGAAACAAACGATTTAACTTCAATATAACGCGCAACACACGATTTGAATTCAAATTGGTGCGAAATAGCGATTTTAAACAAACGATTTAGCTTCAAATTCATGGGAAATGAAGAATTTAGCTTTAGATTCATGCGAAATACCCGGATTAGCTTTAAATCTTTGCGAAACGAACGAATTAACTTCAAATTCATGCGAATTACATGATTTAGCTTTAAATCCACTGGAAATAAACGATTTAACTTCAATATGATGCGAAACACGTGATATCGACTCAAATTCGTGCGAAATAGCGATTTTAAACAAACGATTTAGCTTCAAATTCATGGGAAATGAAGAATTTAGCTTCAGATTCATGCGAAATACACGAATTAGCATTAAATTCGCGCGAAACGTACGATTTAACTTCAATATAACGAGAAACACACGATTTGGATTCAAATTCGTGCGAAATAGCGATTTTAAACAAACGATTTAGCTTCAAATTCATGGGAAATGAACAATTTAGCTTCAAATTCATTCGAAATGAACTAATTAACTTCAAATTCATGCGAATTACACGATTTAGTTTTAAAACCACTGGAAACGAACGATTTAACTTCAATATCATGCGAAAGACACGATTTCTAATCAAATTCGTGCGAAATTTCGATTTTAAACAAACGATTTAGCTTCAAATTCATGGGAAATGAAGAATTTAGCTTTAGATACTTGCGAAATACACGGATTAGCTTTAAATTCACGCGAAACAAACGATTTAACTGCAATATAACGAGAAACACACGATTTGGATTCAAATTCGTGCGAAATAGCGATTTTAAACAAACGATTTAGTTTCAAATTCATGGGAAATGAACAATTTAGCTTCAAATTCATTCGAAATGAACTAATTAACTTCAAATTCATGCGAATTACACGATTTAGCTTTAAAACCACTGGAAACGAACGATTTAACTTCAATATCATGCGAAAGACACGATTTCTAATCAAATTCGTGCGAAATTTCGATTTTAAACAAACGATTTAGCTTCAAATTCATGGGAAATGAAGAATTTAGCTTCAGATACTTGCGAAATACACGGATTAGCTTTAAATTCACGCGAAACGCTCGATTTAACTTCAATATCATGCGAAACACACGATTTGGATTCAAATTCTTGCAAAATAGCGCTTATAAACAAACGATTTTGCTTCAAATTCATGCGAAATGAACAATTTAGCTTCAGATTCATGCGAAATGAACAATTTAGCTTCAGATTCAGGCGAAATGAACAATTTAGCTTCAGATTCATGCAAAATGAACAATTTAGCTTTAGATTAATGCGAAATACACGAATTAGCATTGAATTCACGCGAAAAGCACGATTTAACTTCAATATAACGCGAAACACACTATTTGGATTCAAATTCGTGTGAAACAGCGGTTTTAAACAAACGATTTTGTTTCAATTTCATACCAAATGAACAATTTAGCTTCAGATTCATTCGAAATGCTCGGATTAGCTTTAAATCCACGCGAAAAATACGATTTAAATTCAATATAACGAGAAACACACGATTTGGCTTCAAATTCGTGCGAAATAGCGATTTTAAACAAACGATTTAGCTTCAAATTCATGCGAAATGAACAATTTAGCTTTAGATACTAGCGAAATACACGGAGTAGCTATAAATTCACGCGAAACAGACGATTTAACTTCAATATAACGCGAAACACACGATTTGGATTCAAATTCGTGCGAAATAGCGATTTTAAACAAACGATTTAGATTCAAATTCATGGTAAATGAAGAATTTAGCTCTAGATACTTGCGAAATACACGGATTAGCTTTAAATCCACGCGAAACAAACGATTTAACTTCAATATCATGCGAATCATACGATTTGGATTCAAATACGTGCAAAATAGCGGTTTTAAACAAACGATTTAGCTTGAAATTCATACGAAATGAACTGTTTAGCTTCAAATACATGCGAATTACACGATTTAGCTTTAGATCCACGCGAAACAAACAATTTAACTTCAATATAACGCGCAACACACGATTTGAATTCAAATTCGTGCGAAATAGCGATTTTAAACAAACGATTTAGCTTCAAATTCATGGGAAATGAAGAATTTAGCTTTAGATTCATGCGAAATACCCGGATTAGCTTTAAATCTTTGCGAAACGAACGAATTAACTTCAAATTCATGCGAATTACATGATTTAGCTTTAAATCCACTGGAAATAAACGATTTAACTTCAATATGATGCGAAACACGTGATATCGACTCAAATTCGTGCGAAATAGCGATTTTGAACAAACGATTTAGATTCAAATTCATACCAAATGAACAATTTTGATTCAGATTCATTCGAAATACACGGATTAGTTTTAGATCCACGCGAAACAAACGATTTAACTTCAATATAACGCGAAACACACGATTTGGATTCAAATTCGTGCGAAATAGCGATTTTAAACAAACGATTTAGATTCAAATTCATGGGAAATGAAGATGTTAGCTTTAGATACTTGCGAAATACACGGATTAGTTTTAAATCCACGCGAAACAAACGATTTAACTTCAATATCATGCGTAATAAACGATTTCTAATCAAATTCGTGCGAAATAACGATTTTAAACAAACGATTTAGCTTCAAATCAATGCGAAGTAGAATGCTTAGCTTCAAATCCATGGGAATCAAATGGTTTAGCTCAAATACTTGTGATATACATGATATATATTCAAATGCAGGCGGAACAATCGAGTTAGCTACAATTCCATGCGAAAAACATGATTTAGCTTCAAATTCATGCGAAACACATGGGTTAATTTCATATTGATGCGAAACAAATCGTTCAGCTTCAGATACTTGTGATAAACATGATTTAGCATCAAATGCAGGCGAAACAAACGAGACAGCTTCAAATCCAAGCGAATCACATGACTTAGCTTCAAATCAATGCCAAGTAGAAGGCTTAGCTTCAAATCCATGCGAAACACATGGTTTAGCTTAATAGTCATGCGAAACAAATGGATCAGCTTCAAATACTTGTGATATACATGATCTAGTTTCAACTGCATGCGAAACAAACGAGTTAGCTTCAAATCCACGAGGAACACATGATTTAGCTTCAATTCAATGCGAAGTAGAAGGCTTATCTTCGAATCCATCCGAATCAAATGGTTCAGCTTCAAATACTAGTGATATGCATGATTTAGCTTCAAATACAGGCGAAACAAACGAGTTAGCTCCAAATCCATGCGCAACACATGATTTAGCTTCAAGTCAATGCGAAGTAGAAGCCTTAACTTCAAATCAATGCGAAACAAACGGCATAGCTTCAAATAATTGTGATATACATGATTTAGCTTCAACTGCATGCGATACAAACGAGTTATCTTGAATTCCATGCGGAACAGATGAATTAGCTTCAAATCAATGCGAAGTAGAATGCTTAGCTTCAAATCCATGGGAATCAAATGGTTTAGCTCAAATACTTGTGATATACATGATATATATTCAAATGCAGGCGGAACAATCGAGTTAGCTACAATTCCATGCGAAAAACAGGATTTAGCTTCAAATTCATGCGAAACACATGGGTTAGTTTCATATTGATGCGAAACAAATCGTTCAGCTTCAGATACTTGTGATAAACATGATTTAGCATCAAATGCAGGCGAAACAAACGAGACAGCTTCAAATCCATTCGAAACACATGATTCAGCTACAAATTCATTCGAAACACATGGTTTAGCTTAATTTTCATGCGAAACAAATGGTTCAGCTTCAAATACTTGTGATATACATGATTTAGCTTCAACTGCATACGAAACAAACGAGTTGGCTTCAAATCCAAGCCAAACACATGATTTAGCTTCATATTCTTGCGAATCAGTTGGTTTAGCGTCAGATACTTGTGATAAACATGATTTAGCTTCAACTGCATTCGAATCATACGATTTTGCTTCAAATCCATGAGAAACACATGATTTAGCTTCAAATCAATGCGAAGTAGAAGGCTTATCTTCGAATCCTTGCGAAACAAATGGTTTAGCTTAAAATACTTGTGATAGACATGATTTAGCTGCAACTGCGTGCGAAACAACCGAGTTAACTTCATATCCATGCAAAACACATGATTTAGCTTCAAGTCAATGCGAAGTAGAACGCTTATCTTCGAATGCATGCGAAACAAATGGTTTAGCTCCAAATACTTGTGATATACATGATTTACCTTCAAATGCAGGCGAAACAAACGAGTTAGATACAAATCCTTGTGAAACAAATGGTGTAGCTGCAAATACTTGTGATATGCATCATTTAGCTTCAAATGCAGGCGAAACAAACGAATTAGATTCAAATGCATGCGAAACACATGATTAATCTTCAAATCAATGCGAAGTAGAAGGCTTATCTTCGAATCCATGCGTCACAATTGGTTTAGCTCCAAATACTTGTGATATACATGATATAGTTTCAACTGCATGCGAAACAAACAAGTTAGCTTCACATCCATGCGAAACACATGATTTAGCTTCAAATCAATGCGAAGTAGAAGGCTTAGCTTCAAATCCATGCGAAACAAATGGTTTAGCTACAAATACATGTGATAAACATGATTTCGCTTCAACTGCATGCGAAACAATTGTGTTAGCTTCAAATACAAGGGATACACATGATTTCACTTCAAATCAATGCGAAGTAGAAGGCATAGCTTCAAATCAATGCAAGACAAATGGCTTAGCTTCAAATGCTTGTGATAAACATGATTTATCTTCAAATGCATGCGAAACAAACGAGTTAGTTCCAAATCCATTCGAAACACATGATTCAGCTACAAATTCATTCGAAACACATGGTTTAGCTTAATTTTCATGCGAAACAAATGGTTCAGCTTCAAATACTTGTGATATACATGATTTAGCTTCAAATTCATTTCGAAACACATGGTTTAGCTTCATATTCTTGCGAATCAGTTGGTTTAGCGACAGATACTTGTGATAAACATGATTTAGCTTCAACTGCATTCGAATCAAACGATTTTGCTTCAAATCCATGTGAAACACATGATTTAGCTTCAAATCAATTTGAAGTAGAAGGCTTATCTTCGCATTGATTTGAAGATAAATCAAGTCTTTCGCTTGGATTTGAACCTAACACGTCTGTTTCACATGTAGTTGTAGCTAAATCATGTATATCACAAGTATTTGAAGCTGAACCATTTGTTTCGCATGAATATTATGCTAAACCATGTGTTTCGAATGAATTTGAAGCTAAATTATGTGTTTCGCATGGATTTGAAACTAACTCGTTTGTTTCGCTTGCATTTGAAGCTAAATCATGTATGTCAATATTATTTGAAGCTAAACCATTTTGTTTCGCATGGATTCGAAGATAAGCGTTCTATCTCGTAATGATTTGAAGCTAAATCATGTGTTTCGCATGGATTTGAAGCCAAGTCTTCTACTTCGCATTGATTTGAAGTGAAATCATGTGTATCCCTTGTATTTGAAGCTAACACGATTGTTTCGCATGCAGTTGAAGCGAAATCATGTTTATCACATGTATTTGTAGCTAAACCATTTGTTTCGCATGGATTTGAAGCTAAGCCTTCTACTTCGCATTGATTTGAAGCTAAATCATCGGTTTCGCATGGATTTGAAGCTAATTCGTTTGTTTCGCATGCAGTTGAAGCTAAATCATGTATATCACAAGTATTTGGAGCCAAACCAATCGTTTCGCATGGATTCGAAGATAAGCCTTCTACTTCGCATTGATTTGAAGATTAATCATGTGTTTCGAATGGATTTGAAGCTAACTCGTTTGTTTCGCCTGCATTCGAAGCTAAATCATGTATATCACAAGTATTTGAAGCTAAACCATTTGATTCGCACGGATTCGAAGATGAGCCTTCTACTTCGCATTGATTTAAATATGAATCAAGTGTTATTAGCTTGGATTTGAAGCTAACTCGTTTGTTTCGCATGCAGTTGAAGCTAAATCATGTATAAAATAAGTATTTGAAGCTAAACTATTCTATTTGCATGGATTTGAATCTAAACAATGTGTTTCGAATGAAATTGAAGCTAAATCATGTATTTCGCATGCATTTGAAGCTAACTCGTTTGTTTCGCCTGCATTTGAAGCTAAATGATGCATATCACAAGTATTTGCAGCTACACCATTTGTTTCACAAGGATTTGTATCTAACTCGTTTGTTTCGTCTGTATTTGAAGCTAAATCATGCATATCACAAGTATTTGAAGCTGAACCATTTGATGCGGATGGATTCGAAGATAAGCCTTCTACTTCGCATTGAATCGAAGCTAAATCATGTGTTCCTCGTGGACTTGAAGCGAACTCGTTTGTTTCGCATGCTGTTGAAGCTAAGTCATGTATATCACAAGTATTTGAAGCTAATCCAACTCTTTCGCATGGATTCGTAGATAAGCCTTCTAATTCGCATTGATTTGAAGATAAATCGTGAATATCACAGGTATTTGAAGCTAAACCGATTGATTGGCAAGGATTTGAAGCTAAGCCTTATTCTTCGCATTGATTTGAAGCTGAATCATGTGTTTCGCTTGAATTTCAAGCTAACACGTCTGTTTCACATGCAGTTGAAGCTGAATTATGTACAAAACAAGTGTTTGAAGCTAAACTATTCGTTTCGCATGGATCTGAAGCTAAACAATTTGTTTCGAATGAATTTGATGCTAAATCATGTGTTTCGCATGGATTTGAAGCCAACTCGTTTGTTTCGCTTGCATTTGAAGATAAATCATGTTTATCACAAGCTTTTGAAGCTGAACCATTTGATTGGCATGGAGTTGAAGCAAAGCCTTCTACTTCGTACTGATTTGAAGCTGAATTATGTGTTTCGCTCGAATTTGAAGCTAACTCGTTTGTTTCACCTGCAGTTGAAGCTAAATCATGTACATCACAAGTATTTGTAGCTAAACCATATGTTTCGCATTGATTTGAAGCTAAGCCTCCTACTTCGCATTCATTTGATGCTAAATCATGTGTTTCGCACGGATTTGAAACTAATTCGTTTGTTTCGCCAGCATTTGAAGCTAAATCATGCATATCACAAGTATTTGAAGCTGAACCATTTGTTTCGGATGAATTCGAAGATAAGCCTTCTACTTCGCATTGAATTGTAGCTAAATCATGTGTTTCGCATGGATTTGAAGCTAAACAATGTGTTTCGAAAGAACTTGAAGCTAAATCATTTGTTTCGCTTGGATTTGAAGCTAACTCTTTTGTTTCGCTTGCAGTTGAAGCTAAATTATGTATAAAACAAGTATTTGAAGCTAAATTATTCGTTTCGCATCGATTTGAAGCTAAACAATGTGTTTCGCATGAATTTGAAGCTAAATCATTTGTTTCGCATGGATTTGAAGCTAACTCGTTTATTTCGCCTGTTTTTGAAGGTAAATCAGGAATATCACAAGTATTTGAAGCTGAACTATTTGTTTCGCATGAAATCGAAGATAAGCCTTCTACTTCGCATTGAATTGAAGCTAAATCATGTGTTTCGCTAGGATTTGAAGCTAACTCGTTTGTTTCGCATGCAGATGAAGCTAAATCATGTATAAAACAATTATTTGAAGCTAAACTATTCGTTTCGCATGGATTTGAAGCATTAACAATGTGTTTCGAATGCATTTGAAGCTAAATCATGTGTTTCGCTTGGATTTGAAGCTAACTCGTTTGATTCGCATGCATTTGAAGCTAAATCATGTATATCACAAGTATTTTAAGCTAAACCATTTGTTTCGCATGGATTCGAAGATAAGCATTCTACTTCGCATTGAATTGAAGCTAAATCATGTGTTCCGCATGGATTTGTAGCTAACTCGTTTGTTTCGCATGCAGTTGAAGCTAGATCATGTATATCACAAGTTTTTGAAACTGAACCATTTGATTGGCATGGAGTTGAAGCAAAGCCTTCTACTTCGTACTGATTTGAAGCTGAATTATGTGTTTCGCTCCAATTTGAAGCTAACTCGTTTGTTTCGCCTGCATTTGACGCTAAATCACGTATATCACAAGTATTTGGAGCTAAACCACTTGTTTCTCATGGATTCGAAGATAAGCCTTCTACTTCGCATTGATTTGAAGCTAAATCATGTCTTTCGCTCGGATTTGATGCTAACTCGTTTGTTTCGCATGCAGTTGAAGCTAAATAATGTATATCACAAGTTGTTGAAGTTGAACCATTTGTTTCGCACGAATATTAAGCTATACCATGTGTTTCGCATGAAGTTGAAGCTAAATCATGTGTTTCGCATGGATTTGAAGATAACTCGTTTGTTTCGCATGCAGTTTAAGCTAAATCATGTTTAAAACATGATTTGAAGCTAAACTATTCGTTTCGCATGGATTTGAAGCTAAACCATGTGTTTTGAATGAATTTGAAGCTAAATCATGTGTTTCGAATGGATTTGAAGCTAACTCGTTTGTTTCGCATGCAGTTGAAGCTAAATAGTGTATATCACAAGTAGTTGAAGTTGAACCGTTTGTTTCGCATGAATATTAAGCTAAATCATGTGTGTCGAATGAATTTGAAGCTAAATCATGTATTTCGCATGGATTTGAAGCTAACTCGTTTGTTTCGCATGCAGTTGAAGTTAAATCAAGTTTATTACAAGTATTTGGAGCAGAACAGTTTGTTTCTCATGAATATTAAGTTAAACCATGTGTTTCGAATGATTTTGAAGCTAAATCATGTGTTTCGCTTTGATTTGAAGCTAAACTATTTGTTTCGCATAGTTTTGGAGCTAAGCCTTCTTACTTCGCGTTGATTTGATGCTAAATCATGTGTTTCGCTTGGATTTGAAGCTAACACGTTAGTTTGGCATGCAGTTAAAGCTAAATCATGTATATCATAAGTATTTGAAGCTAAATCATCCGTTTCGCATGGATTTGAAGCTAAGTCTTCTACTTCGCATTGATTGAAGCTAAGTCATGTGTTCCTCATGGACATCAAGATAACTCGTTTGTTTCGCATGCAGTTTAAGGTAAGTCATGTTTAAAACAAGATTTGAAGCTAAACTATTCGTTTCGCATGGATTTGTAGCTAAACCATGTGTTTCGAATGATTTTGAAGCTAAATCATGTGTTTCCAATGGATTTGATGCTAACTCGTTTGTTTCGCATGCAATTGAAGCTAAATCATGTATAAAACAAGTATTTGAAGCTAAACTATTCACTTCGCATGGATTTGAAGGTAAACAATGTATTTCGAATGAATTTGAGGATAAATCATGTGTTTCGCATGGCTTTGAAGCTAAATCATGTATATCACAAGTATTTGAATCTAAAACGTTTGATTGACATGGATTTGAAGCTATGCCATTTACTTCGCATTGATTTGAAGCTGTATCATGTGTTTTGCTTGAATTCGAAGCTAACACGTCTGTTTAACATGCAGTTGATGCTAAATCATGTATAAAACAAGTATTTGAAGCTAAACTATATGTCTCCATGGATTTGAAGCTAAACCATGTGTTTCTAATGAATTTGAAGCTAAAATCATGTGTTTCGAATGGATTTGAAGCTAACTCGTTTGTTTCGCCTGCATTCGAAGCTAAATCATGTATATCACAAGTATTTGAAGCTAAACCATTTGATTCGCACGGATTCGAAGATGAGCCTTCTACTTCGCATTGATTTTAAATATGAATCAAGTGTTATTAGCTTGGATTTGAAGCTAACTCGTTTGTTTCGCATGCAGTTGAAGTTAAATCAAGTTTATTACAAGTATTTGGAGCAGAACAGTTTGTTTCTCATGAATATTAAGTTAAACCATGTGTTTCGAATGATTTTGAAGCTAAATCATGTGTTTCGCTTTGATTTGAAGCTAAACTATTTGTTTCGCATAGTTTTGGAGCTAAGCCTTCTTACTTCGCATTGATTTGATGCTAAATCATGTGTTTCGCTTGGATTTGAAGCTAACACGTTAGTTTGGCATGCAGTTAAAGCTAAATCATGTATATCATAAGTATTTGAAGCTAAATCATCCGTTTCGCATGGATTTGAAGCTAAGTCTTCTACTTCGCATTGATTTGAAGCTAAGTCATGTGTTCCTCATGGACATCAAGATAACTCGTTTGTTTCGCATGCAGTTTAAGCTAAGTCATGTTTAAAACAAGATTTGAAGCTAAACTATTCGTTTCGCATGGATTTGTAGCTAAACCATGTGTTTCGAATGATTTTGAAGCTAAATCATGTGTTTCCAATGGATTTGATGCTAACTCGATTGTTTCGCATGCAATTGAAGCTAAATCATGCATAAAACAAGTATTTGAAGCTAAACTATTCACTTCGCATGGATTTGAAGGTAAACAATGTATTTCGAATGAATTTGAGGATAAATCATGTGTTTCGCATGGCTTTGAAGCTAAATCATGTATATCACAAGTATTTGAATCTAAAACGTTTGATTGACATGGATTTGAAGCTATGCCATTTACTTCGCATTGAATTGAAGCTGTATCATGTGTTTTGCTTGAATTCGAAGCTAACACGTCTGTTTCACATGCAGTTGATGCTAAATCATGTATAAAACAAGTATTTGAAGCTAAACTATATGTCTCCCATGGATTTGAAGCTAAACCATGTGTTTCTAATGAATTTGAAGCTAAATCATGTATTTCGCATGGATTTGAAGCTAACTCGATTGTTTCGCCTGCAGTTGAAGCTAAATCATGTATATCACAAGTATTTTGAGCTTAACCATTTGTTTCGCATGGATTCGAAGCTAAGCCAACTACTTCGCATTCATTTGAAGCTTAATCATGTCTTTCGCATGGATTTGAAGCTAATTCGAATTTTTCGCCTGCATTTGAAGCTAAATCATGTATATCACAAGTATTTGGAGCTAAACCATTTGTTTCGCATGGATTGGAAGCTAATTCTTCTACTTCGCGTTGATTTTAAAGCTAAATCATGTGTTTGGCATGGATTTGAAGCTAACTCGTTTGTTTCGCATGCAGTTGAAGTTAAATCATGTTTATTACAAATATTTGAAGCAGAACCATTTGTTTCGCATGAATATTAAGCTAAACCATGTGTTTCGAATGGATTTGAAGCTAAATCGTGTGTTCCGAATGGATTTGAAGCTAACTCGTTTGTTTCGCCTGCTTTTGAAGCTAAATCATGTATATCACAAGTATTTGGAGCAAAACCAATCGTTTCGCATGGATTCGAAGATAAGCGTTCTATTTCGTAATGTTTTGAAGCTAAATCATGTGTTTCGCATGGATTTGAAGCCAAGTCTTCTACTTCGCATTGATTTGAAGCTAAATCATCTGTTTCGCATGGATTTGAAGCTAACTCGTTTGTTTCGCATGCAGTTGAAGCTAAATCATGTATATCACAAGTATTTGGAGCAAAACCAATCGTTTCGCATGGATTCGAAGATAAGCCTTCTACTTCGCATTGATTTGAAGATTAATCATGTGTTTCGAATGGATTTGAAGCTAACTCGTTTGTTTCGCCTGCATTCGAAGCTAAATCATGTATATCACAAGTATTTTAAGCTAAACCATTTGATTCGCACGGATTCGAAGATGAGCCTTCTACTTCGCATTGATTTAAATATAAATCAAGTGTTATTAGCTTGGATTTGAAGCTAACTCGTTTGTTTCGCATGCAGTTGAAGCTAAATCATGTATAAAATAAGTATTTGAAGCTAAACTATTCTATTTGCATGGATTTGAATCTAAACAATGTGTTTCGAATGAAATTGAAGCTAAATCATGTATTTTGCATGCATTTGAAGCTAACTCGTTTGTTTCGCCTGCATTTGAAGGTAAATCATGTATATCACAAGTATTTGGAGCTAAACCATTTTTTTCGCATGGATTCGAAGATAAGCGTTCTACTTCACATTGACTTGAAGCTAAATCATGTGTTTTGCATGGATTTGAAGTTAACTCGGATGTTTCGCACGCAGTTGCAGCTAAATCATGTATATCACAAGTATTTTAAGCTAAACCATTTGTTTCGCATGGATTCGAAATAAGCCTTCTACTTCGCATTGATTTGAAGCTAAATCATGTGTTTCGCTCGGATTTGAAGCCAACTCGTTTGTTTCGCATGCAGTTGAAGCTAAATCATTTATATCACAAGTATTTGAAGCTATACCATTTGTTTCGTATGGATATGAAGCTATGCCTTCTACTTCGCATTGATTTGAAGCTAAATCGTGTGTTTCGCATGGATTTGAAGCTAACTCGTTTGTTTCGCATGCACTAGAAGCTATATCACTTATAGTCGCAAGTATTTGAAGCTAAATCATTCGATTCGCATGGATTTGAAGCTAAGCCTTCTACTTCGTATTGATTTGAAGCTAAGTCATGTGTTTCGCATGGATTTGGAGCTAACTCGTTTGTTTCGCCTATATTTGAAGCTAAATCATGCATATCACAAGTATTTGAAGCTGAACCATTTGATGCGGATGGATTCGAAGATAAGCCTTCTACTTCGCATTGAATTGAAGCTAAATCATGTGTTCCTTGTGGATTTGAAGCGAACTCGTTTGTTTCGCATGCAGTGAAGCTAAATCATTTATATCACAAGTATTTGGAGCTAAACCATTTGTTTCGCATGGATTGGAAGCTAATTCTTCTACTTCGCGTTGATTTTAAAGCTAAATCATGTGTTTGGCATGGATTTGAAGCTAACTCGTTTGTTTCGCATGCAGTTGAAGTTAAATCATGTTTATTACAAATATTTGAAGCAGAACCATTTGTTTCGCATGAATATTAAGCTAAACCATGTGTTTCGAATGGATTTGAAGCTAAATCGTGTGTTCCGAATGGATTTGAAGCTAACTCGTTTGTTTCGCCTGCTTTTGAAGCTAAATCATGTATATCACAAGTATTTGGAGCAAAACCAATCGTTTCGCATGGATTCGAAGATAAGCGTTCTATTTCGTAATGTTTTGAAGCTAAATCATGTGTTTCGCATGGATTTGAAGCCAAGTCTTCTACTTCGCATTGATTTGAAGCTAAATCATCTGTTTCGCATGGATTTGAAGCTAACTCGTTTGTTTCGCATGCAGTTGAAGCTAAATCATGTATATCACAAGTATTTGGAGCAAAACCAATCGTTTCGCATGGATTCGAAGATAAGCCTTCTACTTCGCATTGATTTGAAGATTAATCATGTGTTTCGAATGGATTTGAAGCTAACTCGTTTGTTTCGCCTGCATTCGAAGCTAAATCATGTATATCACAAGTATTTGAAGCTAAACCATTTGATTCGCACGGATTCGAAGATGAGCCTTCTACTTCGCATTGATTTAAATATAAATCAAGTGTTATTAGCTTGGATTTGAAGCTAACTCGTTTGTTTCGCATGCAGTTGAAGCTAAATCATGTATAAAATAAGTATTTGAAGCTAAACTATTCTATTTGCATGGATTTGAATCTAAACAATGTGTTTCGAATGAAATTGAAGCTAAATCATGTATTTTGCATGCATTTGAAGCTAACTCGTTTGTTTCGCCTGCATTTGAAGGTAAATCATGTATATCACAAGTATTTGGAGCTAAACCATTTTTTTCGCATGGATTCGAAGATAAGCGTTCTACTTCACATTGACTTGAAGCTAAATCATGTGTTTTGCATGGATTTGAAGTTAACTCGGATGTTTCGCACGCAGTTGCAGCTAAATCATGTATATCACAAGTATTTTAAGCTAAACCATTTGTTTCGCATGGATTCGAAATAAGCCTTCTACTTCGCATTGATTTGAAGCTAAATCATGTGTTTCGCTCGGATTTGAAGCCAACTCGTTTGTTTCGCATGCAGTTGAAGCTAAATCATTTATATCACAAGTATTTGAAGCTATACCATTTGTTTCGTATGGATATGAAGCTATGCCTTCTACTTCGCATTGATTTGAAGCTAAATCGTGTGTTTCGCATGGATTTGAAGCTAACTCGTTTGTTTCGCATGCACTAGAAGCTATATCACTTATAGTCGCAAGTATTTGAAGCTAAATCATTCGATTCGCATGGATTTGAAGCTAAGCCTTCTACTTCGTATTGATTTGAAGCTAAGTCATGTGTTTCGCATGGATTTGGAGCTAACTCGTTTGTTTCGCCTATATTTGAAGCTAAATCATGCATATCACAAGTATTTGAAGCTGAACCATTTGATGCGGATGGATTCGAAGATAAGCCTTCTACTTCGCATTGAATTGAAGCTAAATCATGTGTTCCTTGTGGATTTGAAGCGAACTCGTTTGTTTCGCATGCAGTTGAAGCTAAATCATTTATATCACAAGTATTTGGAGCTAAACCATTTGTTTCGCATGGATTGGAAGCTAATTCTTCTACTTCGCGTTGATTTTAAAGCTAAATCATGTGTTTGGCATGGATTTGAAGCTAACTCGTTTGTTTCGCATGCAGTTGAAGTTAAATCATGTTTATTACAAATATTTGAAGCAGAACCATTTGTTTCGCATGAATATTAAGCTAAACCATGTGTTTCGAATGGATTTGAAGCTAAATCGTGTGTTCCGAATGGATTTGAAGCTAACTCGTTTGTTTCGCCTGCTTTTGAAGCTAAATCATGTATATCACAAGTATTTGGAGCAAAACCAATCGTTTCGCATGGATTCGAAGATAAGCGTTCTATTTCGTAATGTTTTGAAGCTAAATCATGTGTTTCGCATGGATTTGAAGCCAAGTCTTCTACTTCGCATTGATTTGAAGCTAAATCATCTGTTTCGCATGGATTTGAAGCTAACTCGTTTGTTTCGCATGCAGTTGAAGCTAAATCATGTATATCACAAGTATTTGGAGCAAAACCAATCGTTTCGCATGGATTCGAAGATATGCCTTCTACTTCGCATTGATTTGAAGATTAATCATGTGTTTCGAATGGATTTGAAGCTAACTCGTTTGTTTCGCCTGCATTCGAAGCTAAATCATGTATATCACAAGTATTTGAAGCTAAACCATTTGATTCGCACGGATTCGAAGATGAGCCTTCTACTTCGCATTGATTTAAATATAAATCAAGTGTTATTAGCTTGGATTTGAAGCTAACTCGTTTGTTTCGCATGCAGTTGAAGCTAAATCATGTATAAAATAAGTATTTGAAGCTAAACTATTCTATTTGCATGGATTTGAATCTAAACAATGTGTTTCGAATGAAATTGAAGCTAAATCATGTATTTTGCATGCATTTGAAGCTAACTCGTTTGTTTCGCCTGCATTTGAAGGTAAATCATGTATATCACAAGTATTTGGAGCTAAACCATTTTTTCGCATGGATTCGAAGATAAGCGTTCTACTTCACATTGACTTGAAGCTAAATCATGTGTTTTGCATGGATTTGAAGTTAACTCGGATGTTTCGCACGCAGTTGCAGCTAAATCATGTATATCACAAGTATTTTAAGCTAAACATTTGTTTCGCATGGATTCGAAATAAGCCTTCTACTTCGCATTGATTTGAAGCTAAATCATGTGTTTCGCTCGGATTTGAAGCCAACTCGTTTGTTTCGCATGCAGTTGAAGCTAAATCATTTATATCACAAGTATTTGAAGCTATACCATTTGTTTCGTATGGATATGAAGCTATGCCTTCTACTTCGCATTGATTTGAAGCTAAATCGTGTGTTTCGCATGGATTTGAAGCTAACTCGTTTGTTTCGCATGCACTAGAAGCTATATCACTTATAGTCGCAAGTATTTGAAGCTAAATCATTCGTTTCGCATGGATTTGAAGCTAAGCCTTCTACTTCGTATTGATTTGAAGCTAAGTCATGTGTTTCGCATGGATTTGGAGCTAACTCGTTTGTTTCGCCTATATTTGAAGCTAAATCATGCATAACACAAGTATTTGAAGCTGAACCATTTGATGCGGATGGATTCGAAGATAAGCCTTCTACTTCGCATTGAATTGAAGCTAAATCATGTGTTCCTTGTGGATTTGAAGCGAACTCGTTTGTTTCGCATGCAGTTTAGCTAAATCATGTTTAAAACATGATTTGAAGCTAAACTATTCGTTTCGCATGGATTTGAAGCTAAACCATGTGTTTTGAATGAATTTGAAGCTAAATCATGTGTTTCGAATGGATTTGAAGCTAACTCGTTTGTTTCGCATGCAGTTGAAGCTAAATAGTGTATATCACAAGTAGTTGAAGTTGAACCGTTTGTTTCGCATGAATATTAAGCTAAATCATGTGTGTCGAATGAATTTGAAGCTAAATCATGTATTTCGCATGGATTTGAAGCTAACTCGTTTGTTTCGCATGCAGTTGAAGTTAAATCAAGTTTATTACAAGTATTTGGAGCAGAACAGTTTGTTTCTCATGAATATTAAGTTAAACCATGTGTTTCGAATGATTTTGAAGCTAAATCATGTGTTTCGCTTTGATTTGAAGCTAAACTATTTGTTTCGCATAGTTTTGGAGCTAAGCCTTCTTACTTCGCGTTGATTTGATGCTAAATCATGTGTTTCGCTTGGATTTGAAGCTAACACGTTAGTTTGGCATGCAGTTAAAGCTAAATCATGTATATCATAAGTATTTGAAGCTAAATCATCCGTTTCGCATGGATTTGAAGCTAAGTCTTCTACTTCGCATTGATTTGAAGCTAAGTCATGTGTTCCTCATGGACATCAAGATAACTCGTTTGTTTCGCATGCAGTTTAAGGTAAGTCATGTTTAAAACAAGATTTGAAGCTAAACTATTCGTTTCGCATGGATTTGTAGCTAAACCATGTGTTTCGAATGATTTTGAAGCTAAATCATGTGTTTCCAATGGATTTGATGCTAACTCGTTTGTTTCGCATGCAATTGAAGCTAAATCATGTATAAAACAAGTATTTGAAGCTAAACTATTCACTTCGCATGGATTTGAAGGTAAACAATGTATTTCGAATGAATTTGAGGATAAATCATGTGTTTCGCATGGCTTTGAAGCTAAATCATGTATATCACAAGTATTTGAATCTAAAACGTTTGATTGACATGGATTTGAAGCTATGCCATTTACTTCGCATTGATTTGAAGCTGTATCATGTGTTTTGCTTGAATTCGAAGCTAACACGTCTGTTTAACATGCAGTTGATGCTAAATCATGTATAAAACAAGTATTTGAAGCTAAACTATATGTCTCCCATGGATTTGAAGCTAAACCATGTGTTTCTAATGAATTTGAAGCTAAATCATGTGTTTCGAATGGATTTGAAGCTAACTCGTTTGTTTCGCCTGCATTCGAAGCTAAATCATGTATATCACAAGTATTTGAAGCTAAACCATTTGATTCGCACGGATTCGAAGATGAGCCTTCTACTTCGCATTGATTTAAATATGAATCAAGTGTTATTAGCTTGGATTTGAAGCTAACTCGTTTGTTTCGCATGCAGTTGAAGTTAAATCAAGTTTATTACAAGTATTTGGAGCAGAACAGTTTGTTTCTCATGAATATTAAGTTAAACCATGTGTTTCGAATGATTTTGAAGCTAAATCATGTGTTTCGCTTTTTTGAAGCTAAACCTATTTGTTTCGCACAGTTTTGGAGCTAAGCCTTCTTACTTCGCATTGATTTGATGCTAAATCATGTGTTTCGCTTGGATTTGAAGCTAACACGTTAGTTTGGCATGCAGTTAAAGCTAAATCATGTATATCATAAGTATTTGAAGCTAAATCATCCGTTTCCGCATGGATTTGAAGCTAAGTCTTCTACTTCGCATTGATTTGAAGCTAAGTCATGTGTTCCTCATGGACATCAAGATAACTCGTTTGTTTCGCATGCAGTTTAAGCTAAGTCATGTTTAAAACAAGATTTGAAGCTAAACTATTTCGTTTCGCATGGATTTGTAGCTAAACCATGTGTTTCGAATGATTTTGAAGCTAAATCATGTGTTTCCAATGGATTTGATGCTAACTCGATTGGTTTCGCATGCAATTGAAGCTAAATCATGCATAAAACAAGTATTTGAAGCTAAACTATTCACTTCGCATGGATTTGAAGGTAAACAATGTATTTCGAATGAATTTGAGGATAAATCATGTGTTTCGCATGGCTTTGAAGCTAAATCATGTATATCACCAAGTATTTGAATCTAAAACGTTTGATTGACATGGATTTGAAGCTATGCCATTTACTTCGCATTGAATGAAGCTGTATCATGTGTTTTGCTGAATTCGAAGCTAACACGTCTGTTTCACATGCAGTTGATGCTAAATCATGTATAAAACAAGTATTTGAAGCTAAACTATATGTCTCCCATGGATTTGAAGCTAAACCATGTGTTTCTAATGAATTTGAAGCTAAATCATGTATTTCGCATGGATTTGAAGCTAACTCGATTGTTTCGCCTGCAGTTGAAGCTAAATCATGTATATCACAAGTATTTTGAGCTTAACCATTTGTTTCGCATGGATTCGAAGCTAAGCCAACTACTTCGCATTCATTTGAAGCTTAATCATGTCTTTCGCATGGATTTGAAGCTAATTCGAATTTTTCGCCTGCATTTGAAGCTAAATCATGTATATCACAAGTATTTGGAGCTAAACCATTTGTTTCGCATGGATTCGAAGATAAGCCTTCTACTTCGCATTGATTTGAAGATAATCATGTGTTTCGAATGGATTTGAAGCTAACTCGTTTGTTTCGCCTGCATTCGAAGCTAAATCATGTATATCACAAGTATTTTAAGCTAAACCATTTGATTCGCACGGATTCGAAGATGAGCCTTCTACTTCGCATTGATTTAAATATAAATCAAGTGTTATTAGCTTGGATTTGAAGCTAACTCGTTTGTTTCGCATGCAGTTGAAGCTAAATCATGTATAAAATAAGTATTTGAAGCTAAACTATTCTATTTGCATGGATTTGAATCTAAACAATGTGTTTCGAATGAAATTGAAGCTAAATCATGTATTTTGCATGCATTTGAAGCTAACTCGTTTGTTTCGCCTGCATTTGAAGGTAAATCATGTATATCACAAGTATTTGGAGCTAAACCATTTTTTTCGCATGGATTCGAAGATAAGCGTTCTACTTCACATTGACTTGAAGCTAAATCATGTGTTTTGCATGGATTTGAAGTTAACTCGGATGTTTCGCACGCAGTTGCAGCTAAATCATGTATATCACAAGTATTTTAAGCTAAACCATTTGTTTCGCATGGATTCGAAATAAGCCTTCTACTTCGCATTGATTTGAAGCTAAATCATGTGTTTCGCTCGGATTTGAAGCCAAACTCGTTTGTTTCGCATGCAGTTGAAGCTAAATCATTTATATCACAAGTATTTGAAGCTATACCATTTGTTTCGTATGGATATGAAGCTATGCCTTCTACTTCGCATTGATTTGAAGCTAAATCGTGTGTTTCGCATGGATTTGAAGCTAAACTCGTTTGTTTCGCATGCACTAGAAGCTATATCACTTATAGTCGCAAGTATTTGAAGCTAAATCATTCGATTCGCATGGATTTGAAGCTAAGCCTTCTACTTCGTATTGATTTGAAGCTAAGTCATGTGTTTCGCATGGATTTGGAGCTAACTCGTTTGTTTCGCCTATATTTGAAGCTAAATCATGCATATCACAAGTATTTGAAGCTGAACCATTTGATGCGGATGGATTCGAAGATAAGCCTTCTACTTCGCATTGAATTGAAGCTAAATCATGTGTTCCTTGTGGATTTGAAGCGAACTCGTTTGTTTCGCATGCAGTTGAAGCTAAATCATTTATATCACAAGTATTTGGAGCTAAACCATTTGTTTCGCATGGATTGGAAGCTAATTCTTCTACTTCGCGTTGATTTTAAAGCTAAATCATGTGTTTGGCATGGATTTGAAGCTAACTCGTTTGTTTCGCATGCAGTTGAAGTTAAATCATGTGTTTTGAATGAATTTGAAGCTAAATCATGTGTTTCGAATGGATTTGAAGCTAACTCGTTTGTTTCGCATGCAGTTGAAGCTAAATAGTGTATATCACAAGTAGTTGAAGTTGAACCGTTTGTTTCGCATGAATATTAAGCTAAATCATGTGTGTCGAATGAATTTGAAGCTAAATCATGTATTTCGCATGGATTTGAAGCTAACTCGTTTGTTTCGCATGCAGTTGAAGTTAAATCAAGTTTATTACAAGTATTTGGAGCAGAACAGTTTGTTTCTCATGAATATTAAGTTAAACCATGTGTTTCGAATGATTTTGAAGCTAAATCATGTGTTTCGCTTTGATTTGAAGCTAAACTATTTGTTTCGCATAGTTTTGGAGCTAAGCCTTCTTACTTCGCGTTGATTTGATGCTAAATCATGTGTTTCGCTTGGATTTGAAGCTAACACGTTAGTTTGGCATGCAGTTAAAGCTAAATCATGTATATCATAAGTATTTGAAGCTAAATCATCCGTTTCGCATGGATTTGAAGCTAAGTCTTCTACTTCGCATTGATTTGAAGCTAAGTCATGTGTTCCTCATGGACATCAAGATAACTCGTTTGTTTCGCATGCAGTTTAAGGTAAGTCATGTTTAAAACAAGATTTGAAGCTAAACTATTCGTTTCGCATGGATTTGTAGCTAAACCATGTGTTTCGAATGATTTTGAAGCTAAATCATGTGTTTCCAATGGATTTGATGCTAACTCGTTTGTTTCGCATGCAATTGAAGCTAAATCATGTATAAAACAAGTATTTGAAGCTAAACTATTCACTTCGCATGGATTTGAAGGTAAACAATGTATTTCGAATGAATTTGAGGATAAATCATGTGTTTCGCATGGCTTTGAAGCTAAATCATGTATATCACAAGTATTTGAATCTAAAACGTTTGATTGACATGGATTTGAAGCTATGCCATTTACTTCGCATTGATTTGAAGCTGTATCATGTGTTTTGCTTGAATTCGAAGCTAACACGTCTGTTTAACATGCAGTTGATGCTAAATCATGTATAAAACAAGTATTTGAAGCTAAACTATATGTCTCCCATGGATTTGAAGCTAAACCATGTGTTTCTAATGAATTTGAAGCTAAATCATGTGTTTCGAATGGATTTGAAGCTAACTCGTTTGTTTCGCCTGCATTCGAAGCTAAATCATGTATATCACAAGTATTTGAAGCTAAACCATTTGATTCGCACGGATTCGAAGATGAGCCTTCTACTTCGCATTGATTTAAATATGAATCAAGTGTTATTAGCTTGGATTTGAAGCTAACTCGTTTGTTTCGCATGCAGTTGAAGTTAAATCAAGTTTATTACAAGTATTTGGAGCAGAACAGTTTGTTTCTCATGAATATTAAGTTAAACCATGTGTTTCGAATGATTTTGAAGCTAAATCATGTGTTTCGCTTTGATTTGAAGCTAAACTATTTGTTTCGCATAGTTTTGGAGCTAAGCCTTCTTACTTCGCATTGATTTGATGCTAAATCATGTGTTTCGCTTGGATTTGAAGCTAACACGTTAGTTTGGCATGCAGTTAAAGCTAAATCATGTATATCATAAGTATTTGAAGCTAAATCATCCGTTTCGCATGGATTTGAAGCTAAGTCTTCTACTTCGCATTGATTTGAAGCTAAGTCATGTGTTCCTCATGGACATCAAGATAACTCGTTTGTTTCGCATGCAGTTTAAGCTAAGTCATGTTTAAAACAAGATTTGAAGCTAAACTATTCGTTTCGCATGGATTTGTAGCTAAACCATGTGTTTCGAATGATTTTGAAGCTAAATCATGTGTTTCCAATGGATTTGATGCTAACTCGATTGTTTCGCATGCAATTGAAGCTAAATCATGCATAAAACAAGTATTTGAAGCTAAACTATTCACTTCGCATGGATTTGAAGGTAAACAATGTATTTCGAATGAATTTGAGGATAAATCATGTGTTTCGCATGGCTTTGAAGCTAAATCATGTATATCACAAGTATTTGAATCTAAAACGTTTGATTGACATGGATTTGAAGCTATGCCATTTACTTCGCATTGAATTGAAGCTGTATCATGTGTTTTGCTTGAATTCGAAGCTAACACGTCTGTTTCACATGCAGTTGATGCTAAATCATGTATAAAACAAGTATTTGAAGCTAAACTATATGTCTCCCATGGATTTGAAGCTAAACCATGTGTTTCTAATGAATTTGAAGCTAAATCATGTATTTCGCATGGATTTGAAGCTAACTCGATTGTTTCGCCTGCAGTTGAAGCTAAATCATGTATATCACAAGTATTTTGAGCTTAACCATTTGTTTCGCATGGATTCGAAGCTAAGCCAACTACTTCGCATTCATTTGAAGCTTAATCATGTCTTTCGCATGGATTTGAAGCTAATTCGAATTTTTCGCCTGCATTTGAAGCTAAATCATGTATATCACAAGTATTTGGAGCTAAACCATTTGTTTCGCATGGATTCGAAGATAAGCCTTCTACTTCGCATTGATTTGAAGATTAATCATGTGTTTCGAATGGATTTGAAGCTAACTCGTTTGTTTCGCCTGCATTCGAAGCTAAATCATGTATATCACAAGTATTTTAAGCTAAACCATTTGATTCGCACGGATTCGAAGATGAGCCTTCTACTTCGCATTGATTTAAATATAAATCAAGTGTTATTAGCTTGGATTTGAAGCTAACTCGTTTGTTTCGCATGCAGTTGAAGCTAAATCATGTATAAAATAAGTATTTGAAGCTAAACTATTCTATTTGCATGGATTTGAATCTAAACAATGTGTTTCGAATGAAATTGAAGCTAAATCATGTATTTTGCATGCATTTGAAGCTAACTCGTTTGTTTCGCCTGCATTTGAAGGTAAATCATGTATATCACAAGTATTTGGAGCTAAACCATTTTTTTCGCATGGATTCGAAGATAAGCGTTCTACTTCACATTGACTTGAAGCTAAATCATGTGTTTTGCATGGATTTGAAGTTAACTCGGATGTTTCGCACGCAGTTGCAGCTAAATCATGTATATCACAAGTATTTTAAGCTAAACCATTTGTTTCGCATGGATTCGAAATAAGCCTTCTACTTCGCATTGATTTGAAGCTAAATCATGTGTTTCGCTCGGATTTGAAGCCAACTCGTTTGTTTCGCATGCAGTTGAAGCTAAATCATTTATATCACAAGTATTTGAAGCTATACCATTTGTTTCGTATGGATATGAAGCTATGCCTTCTACTTCGCATTGATTTGAAGCTAAATCGTGTGTTTCGCATGGATTTGAAGCTAACTCGTTTGTTTCGCATGCACTAGAAGCTATATCACTTATAGTCGCAAGTATTTGAAGCTAAATCATTCGATTCGCATGGATTTGAAGCTAAGCCTTCTACTTCGTATTGATTTGAAGCTAAGTCATGTGTTTTCGCATGGATTTGGAGCTAACTCGTTTGTTTCGCCTATATTTGAAGCTAAATCATGCATATCACAAGTATTTGAAGCTGAACCATTTGATGCGGATGGATTCGAAGATAAGCCTTCTACTTCGCATTGAATTGAAGCTAAATCATGTGTTCCTTGTGGATTTGAAGCGAACTCGTTTGTTTCGCATGCAGTTGAAGCTAAATCATTTATATCACAAGTATTTGGAGCTAAACCATTTGTTTCGCATGGATTGGAAGCTAATTCTTCTACTTCGCGTTGATTTTAAAGCTAAATCATGTGTTTGGCATGGATTTGAAGCTAACTCGTTTGTTTCGCATGCAGTTGAAGTTAAATCATGTTTATTACAAATATTTGAAGCAGAACCATTTGTTTCGCATGAATATTAAGCTAAACCATGTGTTTCGAATGGATTTGAAGCTAAATCGTGTGTTCCGAATGGATTTGAAGCTAACTCGTTTGTTTCGCCTGCTTTTGAAGCTAAATCATGTATATCACAAGTATTTGGAGCAAAACCAATCGTTTCGCATGGATTCGAAGATAAGCGTTCTATTTCGTAATGTTTTGAAGCTAAATCATGTGTTTCGCATGGATTTGAAGCCAAGTCTTCTACTTCGCATTGATTTGAAGCTAAATCATCTGTTTCGCATGGATTTGAAGCTAACTCGTTTGTTTCGCATGCAGTTGAAGCTAAATCATGTATATCACAAGTATTTGGAGCAAAACCAATCGTTTCGCATGGATTCGAAGATAAGCCTTCTACTTCGCATTGATTTGAAGATTAATCATGTGTTTCGAATGGATTTGAAGCTAACTCGTTTGTTTCGCCTGCATTCGAAGCTAAATCATGTATATCACAAGTATTTGAAGCTAAACCATTTGATTCGCACGGATTCGAAGATGAGCCTTCTACTTCGCATTGATTTAAATATAAATCAAGTGTTATTAGCTTGGATTTGAAGCTAACTCGTTTGTTTCGCATGCAGTTGAAGCTAAATCATGTATAAAATAAGTATTTGAAGCTAAACTATTCTATTTGCATGGATTTGAATCTAAACAATGTGTTTCGAATGAAATTGAAGCTAAATCATGTATTTTGCATGCATTTGAAGCTAACTCGTTTGTTTCGCCTGCATTTGAAGGTAAATCATGTATATCACAAGTATTTGGAGCTAAACCATTTTTTTCGCATGGATTCGAAGATAAGCGTTCTACTTCACATTGACTTGAAGCTAAATCATGTGTTTTGCATGGATTTGAAGTTAACTCGGATGTTTCGCACGCAGTTGCAGCTAAATCATGTATATCACAAGTATTTTAAGCTAAACCATTTGTTTCGCATGGATTCGAAATAAGCCTTCTACTTCGCATTGATTTGAAGCTAAATCATGTGTTTCGCTCGGATTTGAAGCCAACTCGTTTGTTTCGCATGCAGTTGAAGCTAAATCATTTATATCACAAGTATTTGAAGCTATACCATTTGTTTCGTATGGATATGAAGCTATGCCTTCTACTTCGCATTGATTTGAAGCTAAATCGTGTGTTTCGCATGGATTTGAAGCTAACTCGTTTGTTTCGCATGCACTAGAAGCTATATCACTTATAGTCGCAAGTATTTGAAGCTAAATCATTCGATTCGCATGGATTTGAAGCTAAGCCTTCTACTTCGTATTGATTTGAAGCTAAGTCATGTGTTTCGCATGGATTTGGAGCTAACTCGTTTGTTTCGCCTATATTTGAAGCTAAATCATGCATATCACAAGTATTTGAAGCTGAACCATTTGATGCGGATGGATTCGAAGATAAGCCTTCTACTTCGCATTGAATTGAAGCTAAATCATGTGTTCCTTGTGGATTTGAAGCGAACTCGTTTGTTTCGCATGCAGTTGAAGCTAAATCATTTATATCACAAGTATTTGGAGCTAAACCATTTGTTTCGCATGGATTGGAAGCTAATTCTTCTACTTCGCGTTGATTTTAAAGCTAAATCATGTGTTTGGCATGGATTTGAAGCTAACTCGTTTGTTTCGCATGCAGTTGAAGTTAAATCATGTGTTTTGAATGAATTTGAAGCTAAATCATGTGTTTCGAATGGATTTGAAGCTAACTCGTTTGTTTCGCATGCAGTTGAAGCTAAATAGTGTATATCACAAGTAGTTGAAGTTGAACCGTTTGTTTCGCATGAATATTAAGCTAAATCATGTGTGTCGAATGAATTTGAAGCTAAATCATGTATTTCGCATGGATTTGAAGCTAACTCGTTTGTTTCGCATGCAGTTGAAGTTAAATCAAGTTTATTACAAGTATTTGGAGCAGAACAGTTTGTTTCTCATGAATATTAAGTTAAACCATGTGTTTCGAATGATTTTGAAGCTAAATCATGTGTTTCGCTTTGATTTGAAGCTAAACTATTTGTTTCGCATAGTTTTGGAGCTAAGCCTTCTTACTTCGCGTTGATTTGATGCTAAATCATGTGTTTCGCTTGGATTTGAAGCTAACACGTTAGTTTGGCATGCAGTTAAAGCTAAATCATGTATATCATAAGTATTTGAAGCTAAATCATCCGTTTCGCATGGATTTGAAGCTAAGTCTTCTACTCGCATTGATTTGAAGCTAAGTCATGTGTTCCTCATGGACATCAAGATAACTCGTTTGTTTCGCATGCAGTTTAAGGTAAGTCATGTTTAAAACAAGATTTGAAGCTAAACTATTCGTTTCGCATGGATTTGTAGCTAAACCATGTGTTTCGAATGATTTTGAAGCTAAATCATGTGTTTCCAATGGATTTGATGCTAACTCGTTTGTTTCGCATGCAATTGAAGCTAAATCATGTATAAAACAAGTATTTGAAGCTAAACTATTCACTTCGCATGGATTTGAAGGTAAACAATGTATTTCGAATGAATTTGAGGATAAATCATGTGTTTCGCATGGCTTTGAAGCTAAATCATGTATATCACAAGTATTGAATCTAAAACGTTTGATTGACATGGATTTGAAGCTATGCCATTTACTTCGCATTGATTTGAAGCTGTATCATGTGTTTTGCTTGAATTCGAAGCTAACACGTCTGTTTAACATGCAGTTGATGCTAAATCATGTATAAAACAAGTATTTGAAGCTAAACTATATGTCTCCCATGGATTTGAAGCTAAACCATGTGTTTCTAATGAATTTGAAGCTAAATCATGTGTTTCGAATGGATTTGAAGCTAACTCGTTTGTTTCGCCTGCATTCGAAGCTAAATCATGTATATCACAAGTATTTGAAGCTAAACCATTTGATTCGCACGGATTCGAAGATGAGCCTTCTACTTCGCATTGATTTAAATATGAATCAAGTGTTATTAGCTTGGATTTGAAGCTAACTCGTTTGTTTCGCATGCAGTTGAAGTTAAATCAAGTTTATTACAAGTATTTGGAGCAGAACAGTTTGTTTCTCATGAATATTAAGTTAAACCATGTGTTTCGAATGATTTTGAAGCTAAATCATGTGTTTCGCTTTGATTTGAAGCTAAACTATTTGTTTCGCATAGTTTTTGGAGCTAAGCCTTCTTACTTCGCATTGATTTGATGCTAAATCATGTGTTTCGCTTGGATTTGAAGCTAACACGTTAGTTTGGCATGCAGTTAAAGCTAAATCATGTATATCATAAGTATTTGAAGCTAAATCATCCGTTTCGCATGGATTTGAAGCTAAGTCTTCTACTTCGCATTGATTTGAAGCTAAGTCATGTGTTCCTCATGGACATCAAGATAACTCGTTTGTTTCGCATGCAGTTTAAGCTAAGTCATGTTTAAAACAAGATTTGAAGCTAAACTATTCGTTTCGCATGGATTTGTAGCTAAACCATGTGTTTCGAATGATTTTGAAGCTAAATCATGTGTTTCCAATGGATTTGATGCTAACTCGATTGTTTCGCATGCAATTGAAGCTAAATCATGCATAAAACAAGTATTTGAAGCTAAACTATTCACTTCGCATGGATTTGAAGGTAAAACAATGTATTTCGAATGAATTTGAGGATAAATCATGTGTTTCGCATGGCTTTGAAGCTAAATCATGTATATCACAAGTATTTGAATCTAAAACGTTTGATTGACATGGATTTGAAGCTATGCCATTTACTTCGCATTGAATTGAAGCTGTATCATGTGTTTTGCTTGAATTCGAAGCTAACACGTCTGTTTCACATGCAGTTGATGCTAAATCATGTATAAAACAAGTATTTGAAGCTAAACTATATGTCTCCCATGGATTTGAAGCTAAACCATGTGTTTCTAATGAATTTGAAGCTAAATCATGTATTTCGCATGGATTTGAAGCTAACTCGATTGTTTCGCCTGCAGTTGAAGCTAAATCATGTATATCACAAGTATTTTGAGCTTAACCATTTGTTTCGCATGGATTCGAAGCTAAGCCAACTACTTCGCATTCATTTGAAGCTTAATCATGTCTTTCGCATGGATTTGAAGCTAATTCGAATTTTTCGCCTGCATTTGAAGCTAAATCAATGTATATCACAAGTATTTGGAGCTAAAACCATTTGTTTCGCATGGATTCGAAGATAAGCCTTCTACTTCGCATTGATTTGAAGATTAATCATGTGTTTCGAATGGATTTGAAGCTAACTCGTTTGTTTCGCCTGCATTCGAAGCTAAATCATGTATATCACAAGTATTTTAAGGCTAAACCATTTGATTCGCACGGATTCGAAGATGAGCCTTCTACTTCGCATTGATTTAAATATAAATCAAGTGTTATTAGCTTGGATTTGAAGCTAACTCGTTTGTTTCGCATGCAGTTGAAGCTAAATCATGTATAAAATAAGTATTTGAAGCTAAACTATTCTATTTGCATGGATTTGAATCTAAACAATGTGTTTCGAATGAAATTGAAGCTAAATCATGTATTTTGCATGCATTTGAAGCTAACTCGTTTGTTTCGCCTGCATTTGAAGGTAAATCATGTATATCACAAGTATTTGGAGCTAAACCATTTTTTTCGCATGGATTCGAAGATAAGCGTTTCTACTTCACATTGACTTGAAGCTAAATCATGTGTTTTGCATGGATTTGAAGTTAACTCGGATGTTTCGCACGCAGTTGCAGCTAATCATGTATATCACAAGTATTTTAAGCTAAACCATTTGTTTCGCATGGATTCGAAATAAGCCTTCTACTTCGCATTGATTTGAAGCTAAATCATGTGTTTCGCTCGGATTTGAAGCCAACTCGTTTGTTTCGCATGCAGTTGAAGCTAAATCATTTATATCACAAGTATTTTGAAGCTATACCATTTGTTTCGTATGGATATGAAGCTATGCCTTCTACTTCGCATTGATTTGAAGCTAAATCGTGTGTTTCGCATGGATTTGAAGCTAACTCGTTTGTTTCGCATGCACTAGAAGCTATATCACTTATAGTCGCAAGTATTTGAAGCTAAATCATTCGATTCGCATGGATTTGAAGCTAAGCCTTCTACTTCGTATTGATTTGAAGCTAAGTCATGTGTTTCGCATGGATTTGGAGCTAACTCGTTTGTTTCGCCTATATTTGAAGCTAAATCATGCATATCACAAGTATTTGAAGCTGAACCATTTGATGCGGATGGATTCGAAGATAAGCCTTCTACTTCGCATTGAATTGAAGCTAAATCATGTGTTCCTTGTGGATTTGAAGCGAACTCGTTTGTTTTCGCATGCAGTTGAAGCTAAATCATTTATATCACAAGTATTTGGAGCTAAAACCATTTGTTTCGCATGGATTGGAAGCTAATTCTTCTACTTCGCGTTGATTTTAAAGCTAAATCATGTGTTTGGCATGGATTTGAAGCTAACTCGTTTTGTTTCGCATGCAGTTGAAGTTAAATCATGTTTATTACAAATATTTGAAGCAGAACCATTTGTTTCGCATGAATATTAAGCTAAACCATGTGTTTCGAATGGATTTGAAGCTAAATCGTGTGTTCCGAATGGATTTGAAGCTAACTCGTTTGTTTCGCCTGCTTTTGAAGCTAAATCATGTATATCACAAGTATTTGGAGCAAAACCAATCGTTTCGCATGGATTCGAAGATAAGCGTTCTATTTCGTAATGTTTTGAAGCTAAATCATGTGTTTCGCATGGATTTGAAGCCAAGTCTTCTACTTCGCATTGATTTGAAGCTAAATCATCTGTTTCGCATGGATTTGAAGCTAACTCGTTTGTTTCGCATGCAGTTGAAGCTAAATCATGTATATCACAAGTATTTGGAGCAAAACCAATCGTTTCGCATGGATTCGAAGATAAGCCTTCTACTTCGCATTGATTTGAAGATTAATCATGTGTTTCGAATGGATTTGAAGCTAACTCGTTTGTTTCGCCTGCATTCGAAGCTAAATCATGTATATCACAAGTATTTGAAGCTAAACCATTTGATTCGCACGGATTCGAAGATGAGCCTTCTACTTCGCATTGATTTAAATATAAATCAAGTGTTATTAGCTTGGATTTGAAGCTAACTCGTTTGTTTCGCATGCAGTTGAAGCTAAATCATGTATAAAATAAGTATTTGAAGCTAAACTATTCTATTTGCATGGATTTGAATCTAAACAATGTGTTTCGAATGAAATTGAAGCTAAATCATGTATTTTGCATGCATTTGAAGCTAACTCGTTTGTTTCGCCTGCATTTGAAGGTAAATCATGTATATCACAAGTATTTGGAGCTAAACCATTTTTTTCGCATGGATTCGAAGATAAGCGTTCTACTTCACATTGACTTGAAGCTAAATCATGTGTTTTGCATGGATTTGAAGTTAACTCGGATGTTTCGCACGCAGTTGCAGCTAAATCATGTATATCACAAGTATTTTAAGCTAAACCATTTGTTTCGCATGGATTCGAAATAAGCCTTCTACTTCGCATTGATTTGAAGCTAAATCATGTGTTTCGCTCGGATTTGAAGCCAACTCGTTTGTTCCGCATGCGGTTGAAGCTAAATCATTTATATCACAAGTATTTGAAGCTATACCATTTGTTTCGTATGGATATGAAGCTATGCCTTCTACTTCGCATTGATTTGAAGCTAAATCGTGTGTTTCGCATGGATTTGAAGCTAACTCGTTTGTTTCGCATGCACTAGAAGCTATATCACTTATAGTCGCAAGTATTTGAAGCTAAATCATTCGATTCGCATGGATTTGAAGCTAAGCCTTCTACTTCGTATTGATTTGAAGCTAAGTCATGTGTTTCGCATGGATTTGGAGCTAACTCGTTTGTTTCGCCTATATTTGAAGCTAAATCATGCATATCACAAGTATTTGAAGCTGAACCATTTGATGCGGATGGATTCGAAGATAAGCCTTCTACTTCGCATTGAATTGAAGCTAAATCATGTGTTCCTTGTGGATTTGAAGCGAACTCGTTTGTTTCGCATGCAGTTGAAGCTAAATCATTTATATCACAAGTATTTGGAGCTAAACCATTTGTTTCGCATGGATTGGAAGCTAATTCTTCTACTTCGCGTTGATTTTAAAGCTAAATCATGTGTTTGGCATGGATTTGAAGCTAACTCGTTTGTTTCGCATGCAGTTGAAGTTAAATCATGTTTATTACAAATATTTGAAGCAGAACCATTTGTTTCGCATGAATATTAAGCTAAACCATGTGTTTCGAATGGATTTGAAGCTAAATCGTGTGTTCCGAATGGATTTGAAGCTAACTCGTTTGTTTCGCCTGCTTTTGAAGCTAAATCATGTATATCACAAGTATTTGGAGCAAAACCAATCGTTTCGCATGGATTCGAAGATAAGCGTTCTATTTCGTAATGTTTTGAAGCTAAATCATGTGTTTCGCATGGATTTGAAGCCAAGTCTTCTACTTCGCATTGATTTGAAGCTAAATCATCTGTTTCGCATGGATTTGAAGCTAACTCGTTTGTTTCGCATGCAGTTGAAGCTAAATCATGTATATCACAAGTATTTGGAGCAAAACCAATCGTTTCGCATGGATTCGAAGATATGCCTTCTACTTCGCATTGATTTGAAGATTAATCATGTGTTTCGAATGGATTTGAAGCTAACTCGTTTGTTTCGCCTGCATTCGAAGCTAAATCATGTATATCACAAGTATTTGAAGCTAAACCATTTGATTCGCACGGATTCGAAGATGAGCCTTCTACTTCGCATTGATTTAAATATAAATCAAGTGTTATTAGCTTGGATTTGAAGCTAACTCGTTTGTTTCGCATGCAGTTGAAGCTAAATCATGTATAAAATAAGTATTTGAAGCTAAACTATTCTATTTGCATGGATTTGAATCTAAACAATGTGTTTCGAATGAAATTGAAGCTAAATCATGTATTTTGCATGCATTTGAAGCTAACTCGTTTGTTTCGCCTGCATTTGAAGGTAAATCATGTATATCACAAGTATTTGGAGCTAAACCATTTTTTTCGCATGGATTCGAAGATAAGCGTTCTACTTCACATTGACTTGAAGCTAAATCATGTGTTTTGCATGGATTTGAAGTTAACTCGGATGTTTCGCACGCAGTTGCAGCTAAATCATGTATATCACAAGTATTTTAAGCTAAACCATTTGTTTCGCATGGATTCGAAATAAGCCTTCTACTTCGCATTGATTTGAAGCTAAATCATGTGTTTCGCTCGGATTTGAAGCCAACTCGTTTGTTTCGCATGCAGTTGAAGCTAAATCATTTATATCACAAGTATTTGAAGCTATACCATTTGTTTCGTATGGATATGAAGCTATGCCTTCTACTTCGCATTGATTTGAAGCTAAATCGTGTGTTTCGCATGGATTTGAAGCTAACTCGTTTGTTTCGCATGCACTAGAAGCTATATCACTTATAGTCGCAAGTATTTGAAGCTAAATCATTCGTTTCGCATGGATTTGAAGCTAAGCCTTCTACTTCGTATTGATTTGAAGCTAAGTCATGTGTTTCGCATGGATTTGGAGCTAACTCGTTTGTTTCGCCTATATTTGAAGCTAAATCATGCATATCACAAGTATTTGAAGCTGAACCATTTGATGCGGATGGATTCGAAGATAAGCCTTCTACTTCGCATTGAATTGAAGCTAAATCATGTGTTCCTTGTGGATTTGAAGCGAACTCGTTTGTTTCGCATGCAGTTGAAGCTAAATCATTTATATCACAAGTATTTGGAGCTAAACCATTTGTTTCGCATGGATTGGAAGCTAATTCTTCTACTTCGCGTTGATTTTAAAGCTAAATCATGTGTTTGGCATGGATTTGAAGCTAACTCGTTTGTTTCGCATGCAGTTGAAGTTAAATCATGTGTTTTGAATGAATTTGAAGCTAAATCATGTGTTTCGAATGGATTTGAAGCTAACTCGTTTGTTTCGCATGCAGTTGAAGCTAAATAGTGTATATCACAAGTAGTTGAAGTTGAACCGTTTGTTTCGCATGAATATTAAGCTAAATCATGTGTGTCGAATGAATTTGAAGCTAAATCATGTATTTCGCATGGATTTGAAGCTAACTCGTTTGTTTCGCATGCAGTTGAAGTTAAATCAAGTTTATTACAAGTATTTGGAGCAGAACAGTTTGTTTCTCATGAATATTAAGTTAAACCATGTGTTTCGAATGATTTTGAAGCTAAATCATGTGTTTCGCTTTGATTTGAAGCTAAACTATTTGTTTCGCATAGTTTTGGAGCTAAGCCTTCTTACTTCGCGTTGATTTGATGCTAAATCATGTGTTTCGCTTGGATTTGAAGCTAACACGTTAGTTTGGCATGCAGTTAAAGCTAAATCATGTATATCATAAGTATTTGAAGCTAAATCATCCGTTTCGCATGGATTTGAAGCTAAGTCTTCTACTTCGCATTGATTTGAAGCTAAGTCATGTGTTCCTCATGGACATCAAGATAACTCGTTTGTTTCGCATGCAGTTTAAGGTAAGTCATGTTTAAAACAAGATTTGAAGCTAAACTATTCGTTTCGCATGGATTTGTAGCTAAACCATGTGTTTCGAATGATTTTGAAGCTAAATCATGTGTTTCCAATGGATTTGATGCTAACTCGTTTGTTTCGCATGCAATTGAAGCTAAATCATGTATAAAACAAGTATTTGAAGCTAAACTATTCACTTCGCATGGATTTGAAGGTAAACAATGTATTTCGAATGAATTTGAGGATAAATCATGTGTTTCGCATGGCTTTGAAGCTAAATCATGTATATCACAAGTATTTGAATCTAAAACGTTTGATTGACATGGATTTGAAGCTATGCCATTTACTTCGCATTGATTTGAAGCTGTATCATGTGTTTTGCTTGAATTCGAAGCTAACACGTCTGTTTAACATGCAGTTGATGCTAAATCATGTATAAAACAAGTATTTGAAGCTAAACTATATGTCTCCCATGGATTTGAAGCTAAACCATGTGTTTCTAATGAATTTGAAGCTAAATCATGTGTTTCGAATGGATTTGAAGCTAACTCGTTTGTTTCGCCTGCATTCGAAGCTAAATCATGTATATCACAAGTATTTGAAGCTAAACCATTTGATTCGCACGGATTCGAAGATGAGCCTTCTACTTCGCATTGATTTAAATATGAATCAAGTGTTATTAGCTTGGATTTGAAGCTAACTCGTTTGTTTCGCATGCAGTTGAAGTTAAATCAAGTTTATTACAAGTATTTGGAGCAGAACAGTTTGTTTCTCATGAATATTAAGTTAAACCATGTGTTTCGAATGATTTTGAAGCTAAATCATGTGTTTCGCTTTGATTTGAAGCTAAACTATTTGTTTCGCATAGTTTTGGAGCTAAGCCTTCTTACTTCGCATTGATTTGATGCTAAATCATGTGTTTCGCTTGGATTTGAAGCTAACACGTTAGTTTGGCATGCAGTTAAAGCTAAATCATGTATATCATAAGTATTTGAAGCTAAATCATCCGTTTCGCATGGATTTGAAGCTAAGTCTTCTACTTCGCATTGATTTGAAGCTAAGTCATGTGTTCCTCATGGACATCAAGATAACTCGTTTGTTTCGCATGCAGTTTAAGCTAAGTCATGTTTAAAACAAGATTTGAAGCTAAACTATTCGTTTCGCATGGATTTGTAGCTAAACCATGTGTTTCGAATGATTTTGAAGCTAAATCATGTGTTTCCAATGGATTTGATGCTAACTCGATTGTTTCGCATGCAATTGAAGCTAAATCATGCATAAAACAAGTATTTGAAGCTAAACTATTCACTTCGCATGGATTTGAAGGTAAACAATGTATTTCGAATGAATTTGAGGATAAATCATGTGTTTCGCATGGCTTTGAAGCTAAATCATGTATATCACAAGTATTTGAATCTAAAACGTTTGATTGACATGGATTTGAAGCTATGCCATTTACTTCGCATTGAATTGAAGCTGTATCATGTGTTTTGCTTGAATTCGAAGCTAACACGTCTGTTTCACATGCAGTTGATGCTAAATCATGTATAAAACAAGTATTTGAAGCTAAACTATATGTCTCCCATGGATTTGAAGCTAAACCATGTGTTTCTAATGAATTTGAAGCTAAATCATGTATTTCGCATGGATTTGAAGCTAACTCGATTGTTTCGCCTGCAGTTGAAGCTAAATCATGTATATCACAAGTATTTTGAGCTTAACCATTTGTTTCGCATGGATTCGAAGCTAAGCCAACTACTTCGCATTCATTTGAAGCTTAATCATGTCTTTCGCATGGATTTGAAGCTAATTCGAATTTTTCGCCTGCATTTGAAGCTAAATCATGTATATCACAAGTATTTGGAGCTAAACCATTTGTTTCGCATGGATTGGAAGCTAATTCTTCTACTTCGCGTTGATTTTAAAGCTAAATCATGTGTTTGGCATGGATTTGAAGCTAACTCGTTTGTTTCGCATGCAGTTGAAGTTAAATCATGTTTATTACAAATATTTGAAGCAGAACCATTTGTTTCGCATGAATATTAAGCTAAACCATGTGTTTCGAATGGATTTGAAGCTAAATCGTGTGTTCCGAATGGATTTGAAGCTAACTCGTTTGTTTCGCCTGCTTTTGAAGCTAAATCATGTATATCACAAGTATTTGGAGCAAAACCAATCGTTTCGCATGGATTCGAAGATAAGCGTTCTATTTCGTAATGTTTTGAAGCTAAATCATGTGTTTCGCATGGATTTGAAGCCAAGTCTTCTACTTCGCATTGATTTGAAGCTAAATCATCTGTTTCGCATGGATTTGAAGCTAACTCGTTTGTTTCGCATGCAGTTGAAGCTAAATCATGTATATCACAAGTATTTGGAGCAAAACCAATCGTTTCGCATGGATTCGAAGATATGCCTTCTACTTCGCATTGATTTGAAGATTAATCATGTGTTTCGAATGGATTTGAAGCTAACTCGTTTGTTTCGCCTGCATTCGAAGCTAAATCATGTATATCACAAGTATTTTAAGCTAAACCATTTGATTCGCACGGATTCGAAGATGAGCCTTCTACTTCGCATTGATTTAAATATAAATCAAGTGTTATTAGCTTGGATTTGAAGCTAACTCGTTTGTTTCGCATGCAGTTGAAGCTAAATCATGTATAAAATAAGTATTTGAAGCTAAACTATTCTATTTGCATGGATTTGAATCTAAACAATGTGTTTCGAATGAAATTGAAGCTAAATCATGTATTTTGCATGCATTTGAAGCTAACTCGTTTGTTTCGCCTGCATTTGAAGGTAAATCATGTATATCACAAGTATTTGGAGCTAAACCATTTTTTTCGCATGGATTCGAAGATAAGCGTTCTACTTCACATTGACTTGAAGCTAAATCATGTGCTTTGCATGGATTTGAAGTTAACTCGGATGTTTCGCACGCAGTTGCAGCTAAATCATGTATATCACAAGTATTTTAAGCTAAACCATTTGTTTCGCATGGATTCGAAATAAGCCTTCTACTTCGCATTGATTTGAAGCTAAATCATGTGTTTCGCTCGGATTTGAAGCCAACTCGTTTGTTTCGCATGCAGTTGAAGCTAAATCATTTATATCACAAGTATTTGAAGCTATACCATTTGTTTCGTATGGATATGAAGCTATGCCTTCTACTTCGCCTTGATTTGAAGCTAAATCGTGTGTTTCGCATGGATTTGAAGCTAACTCGTTTGTTTCGCATGCACTAGAAGCTATATCACTTATAGTCGCAAGTATTTGAAGCTAAATCATTCGATTCGCATGGATTTGAAGCTAAGCCTTCTACTTCGTATTGATTTGAAGCTAAGTCATGTGTTTCGCATGGATTTGGAGCTAACTCGTTTGTTTCGCCTATATTTGAAGCTAAATCATGCATATCACAAGTATTTGAAGCTGAACCATTTGATGCGGATGGATTCGAAGATAAGCCTTCTACTTCGCATTGAATTGAAGCTAAATCATGTGTTCCTTGTGGATTTGAAGCGAACTCGTTTGTTTCGCATGCAGTTGAAGCTAAATCATGTATATCACAAGTATTTGGAGCTAAACCATTTGTTTCGCATGGATTGGAAGCTAATTCTTCTACTTCGCGTTGATTTTAAAGCTAAATCATGTGTTTGGCATGGATTTGAAGCTAACTCGTTTGTTTCGCATGCAGTTGAAGTTAAATCATGTTTATTACAAATATTTGAAGCAGAACCATTTGTTTCGCATGAATATTAAGCTAAACCATGTGTTTCGAATGGATTTGAAGCTAAATCGTGTGTTCCGAATGGATTTGAAGCTAACTCGTTTGTTTCGCCTGCTTTTGAAGCTAAATCATGTATATCACAAGTATTTGGAGCAAAACCAATCGTTTCGCATGGATTCGAAGATAAGCGTTCTATTTCGTAATGTTTTGAAGCTAAATCATGTGTTTCGCATGGATTTGAAGCCAAGTCTTCTACTTCGCATTGATTTGAAGCTAAATCATCTGTTTCGCATGGATTTGAAGCTAACTCGTTTGTTTCGCATGCAGTTGAAGCTAAATCATGTATATCACAAGTATTTGGAGCAAAACCAATCGTTTCGCATGGATTCGAAGATAAGCCTTCTACTTCGCATTGATTTGAAGATTAATCATGTGTTTCGAATGGATTTGAAGCTAACTCGTTTGTTTCGCCTGCATTCGAAGCTAAATCATGTATATCACAAGTATTTGAAGCTAAACCATTTGATTCGCACGGATTCGAAGATGAGCCTTCTACTTCGCATTGATTTAAATATAAATCAAGTGTTATTAGCTTGGATTTGAAGCTAACTCGTTTGTTTCGCATGCAGTTGAAGCTAAATCATGTATAAAATAAGTATTTGAAGCTAAACTATTCTATTTGCATGGATTTGAATCTAAACAATGTGTTTCGAATGAAATTGAAGCTAAATCATGTATTTTGCATGCATTTGAAGCTAACTCGTTTGTTTCGCCTGCATTTGAAGGTAAATCATGTATATCACAAGTATTTGGAGCTAAACCATTTTTTTCGCATGGATTCGAAGATAAGCGTTCTACTTCACATTGACTTGAAGCTAAATCATGTGTTTTGCATGGATTTGAAGTTAACTCGGATGTTTCGCACGCAGTTGCAGCTAAATCATGTATATCACAAGTATTTTAAGCTAAACCATTTGTTTCGCATGGATTCGAAATAAGCCTTCTACTTCGCATTGATTTGAAGCTAAATCATGTGTTTCGCTCGGATTTGAAGCCAACTCGTTTGTTTCGCATGCAGTTGAAGCTAAATCATTTATATCACAAGTATTTGAAGCTATACCATTTGTTTCGTATGGATATGAAGCTATGCCTTCTACTTCGCATTGATTTGAAGCTAAATCGTGTGTTTCGCATGGATTTGAAGCTAACTCGTTTGTTTCGCATGCACTAGAAGCTATATCACTTATAGTCGCAAGTATTTGAAGCTAAATCATTCGATTCGCATGGATTTGAAGCTAAGCCTTCTACTTCGTATTGATTTGAAGCTAAGTCATGTGTTTCGCATGGATTTGGAGCTAACTCGTTTGTTTCGCCTATATTTGAAGCTAAATCATGCATATCACAAGTATTTGAAGCTGAACCATTTGATGCGGATGGATTCGAAGATAAGCCTTCTACTTCGCATTGAATTGAAGCTAAATCATGTGTTCCTTGTGGATTTGAAGCGAACTCGTTTGTTTCGCATGCAGTTGAAGCTAAATCATGTATATCACAAGTATTTGGAGCAAAACCATTTTTTTCGCATGGATTCGAAGATAAGCGTTCTACTTCACATTGACTTGAAGCTAAATCATGTGTTTTGCATGGATTTGAAGTTAACTCGGATGTTTCGCACGCAGTTGCAGCTAAATCATGTATATCACAAGTATTTTAAGCTAAACCATTTGTTTCGCATGGATTCGAAATAAGCCTTCTACTTCGCATTGATTTGAAGCTTAATCATGTGTTTCGCTCGGATTTGAAGCCAACTCGTTTGTTTCGCATGCAGTTGAAGCTAAATCATTTATATCACAAGTATTTGAAGCTATACCATTTGTTTCGTATGGATATGAAGCTATGCCTTCTACTTCGCATTGATTTGAAGCTAAATCGTGTGTTTCGCATGGTTTTAATGCTAACTCGTTTGTTTCGCATGCACTAGAAGCTATATCACTTATAGTCGCAAGTATTTGAAGCTAAATCATTCGTTTCGCATGGATTTGAAGCTAAGCCTTCTACTTCGTATTGATTTGAAGCTAAGTCATGTGTTTCGCATGGATTTGGAGCTAACTCGTTTGTTTCGCCTATATTTGAAGCTAAATCATGCATAACACAAGTATTTGAAGCTGAACCATTTGATGCGGATGGATTCGAAGATAAGCCTTCTACTTCGCATTGAATTGAAGCTAAATCATGTGTTCCTTGTGGATTTGAAGCGAACTCGTTTGTTTCGCATGCAGTTGAAGCTAGATCATGTATATCACAAATATTTGGAGCTAAACCATTTGTTTCGCATCGATTCGAAGATAAGCCTTCTAATTCGCATTGATTTGAAGATAAATCGTGAATATCACAGGTATTTGAAGCTAAACCGATTGATTGGCAAGGATTTGAAGCTAAGCCTTATTCTTCGCATTGATTTGAAGCTGAATCATGTGTTTCGCTTGAATTTCAAGCTAACACGTCTGTTTCACATGCAGTTGAAGCTGAATTATGTACAAAACAAGTATTTGAAGCTAAACTATTCGTTTCGCATGGATCTGAAGCTAAACAATTTGTTTCGAATGAATTTGATGCTAAATCATGTGTTTCGCATGGATTTGAAGCCAACTCGTTTGTTTCGCTTGCATTTGAAGATAAATCATGTTAATCACAAGCTTTTGAAGCTGAACCATTTGATTGGCATGGAGTTGAAGCAAAGCCTTCTACTTCGTACTGATTTGAAGCTGAATTATGTGTTTCGCTCGAATTTGAAGCTAACTCGTTTGTTTCACCTGCAGTTGAAGCTAAATCATGTACATCACAAGTATTTGTAGCTAAACCATATGTTTCGCATTGATTTGAAGCTAAGCCTCATACTTCGCATTCATTTGATGCTAAATCATGTGTTTCGCACGGGTTGAAACTAATTCGTTTGTTTCGCCAGCATTTGAAGCTAAATCATGCATATCACAAGTATTTGAAGCTGAACTATTTGTTTCGGATGAATTCGAAGATAAGCCTTCTACTTCGCATTGAATTGTAGCTAAATCATGTGTTTCGCATGGATTTGAAGGTAAACAATGTGTTTCGAAAGAACTTGAAGCTAAATCATGTGTTTCGCTTGGATTTGAAGCTAACTCTTTTGTTTCGCTTGCAGTTGAAGCTAAATCATGTATAAAACAAGTATTTGAAGCTAAACTATTCGTTTCGCATCGATTTGAAGCTAAACAATGTGTTTCGCATGAATTTGAAGCTAAATCATTTGTTTCGCAAGGATTTGAAGCTAACTCGTTTATTTCGCCTGTTTTTGAAGGTAAATCAGGAATATCACATGTATTTGAAGCTGAACTATTTGTTTCGCATGAAATCAAAAAAAAGCCTTCTACTTCGCATTGAATTGAAGCTAAATCATGTGTTTCGCTTGGATTTGAAGCTAACTCGTTTGATTCGCATGCATTTGAAGCTAAATCATGTATATCACAAGTATTTTAAGCTAAACCATTTGTTTCGCATGGATTCGAAGATAAGCCTTCTACTTCGCATTGAATTGAAGCTAAATCATGTGTTCCGCATGGATTTGTAGCTAACTCGTTTGTTTCGCATGCAGTTGAAGCTAGATCATGTATATCACAAGTATTTGAAGCTGATCCATTTGTTTCGCATGACTATTATGCTAAACCAAGTATTTCGCATGAATTTGACACTTAATCATGTGTTTCGCAAGGATTTGAAGCTAACTCGTTTGTTTCGCCTGCATTTGAAGCTAAATCGTGTATATCAAAATTATTTTAAGCTAATCCATTTGTTTCGCATGGATTCGAAGATAAGCCTTCTACTTCGCATTGAATTGAAGCTAAATCATGTGTTCCGCTTTAAATTTGAAGCTAACTCGTTTGATTCGCGTGCAGATGAAGCTAAATCATGTATAAAACAAGTATTTGAAGCTAAACTATTCGTTTCGCATGGATTTGAAGCTAAGCAATGTGTTTCGAATGCATTTGAACCTGAATTATGTGTTTCGCTTGGATTTGAAGCTAACTCGTTTGTTTCACCTGCAGTTGAATCTAAATCATGTATATCACAAGTATTTGAAGCTAAACTATTCGTTTCGCATGGATTTGAAGCTAAACAATGTGTTTCGAATGAACTTGAAGCAAAATCATGTGTTTCGCTTGGATTTGAAGCTAACTCGTTTGTTTCGCCTGCATTTTAAGCTAAATCATGTATATCACAATTATTTTCAGCTAAACCATTTGTTTCGCATGGATTTGAAGCTAAACAATGTGTTTCGAAAGAACTTGAAGCTAAATCATGTGTTTCACTTGGATTTGAAGCTAACTCTTTTGTTCCGCATGCAGTTGAAGCTACATCATGTACAAAACAAGTATTTGAAGCTAAACTATTCGTTTCGCATCGATTTGAAGCTAAACAATGTGTTTCGCATGAATTTGAAGCGAAATCATGTTTATCACATGTATTTGTAGCTAAATCATTTGTTTCGCATGGATTTGAAGCTAAACCTTATACATCGCATTGATTTGAATCTACATCATGTGTTCCGCATGGATTTGAAGCTAACTCGTTTATTTCGCCCGCATTTGAAGCCACATCACTTATATCGCAATTATTTGAAGCTAAAGCATTTCTTTCGCATGGATTTGAAGCTAAGCCTTGTACATCGCAATGATTTGATGTTACAACATGTGTTTCGCATGGTTTTGAAGCCAACTCGTTTATTTCGCCAACATTTGAAGCTATATCACTTATATCGCAAGTATTTGTAGCTAAATCATTTGTTTCGCATGGATTTGAAGCTAAACCTTCTACATCGCATTGATTTGAAGCTACATCGTGTGTTTCGCATGGATTTGAAGCTATCTCGTTTATTTCGGCAGCATTTGAAGCTACATCACTTATATCGCAAGTATTTGAAGCTAAATCATTTCTTTCGCATGGTTTTCAAGCCAATCCTTCCACATCGCATTGATTTGAGGCTACATCATGTGTATCGCATGAATTTGAAGCTAACTCGATTATTTCGCCAGAATTTGAAGCTATATCACTTTTATAGCAAGTATTTGAAGCTAATTCATTTGTTTCGCATGGATTTGAAGCTAAACCTTATAGATCGCATTGATTTGAAGCTACATCATGTGTTCCGCATGTGTTTGAAGCTAACTCGATTATTTCGCCTGCATTTGAAGCTATATCACTTATATCGCAGGTATTTGTAGCTAAATCATTTGTTTCGCATGGATTTGAAGCTAAACCTTATACATCGCATTGATTTGAATCTACATCATGTGTTCCGCATGGATTTGAAGCTAACTCGTTTATTTCGCCCGCATTTGAAGCCACATCACTTATATCGCAATTATTTGAAGCTAAAGCATTTCTTTCGCATGGATTTGAAGCTAAGCCTTCTACATCGCAATGATTTGATGTTACAACATGTGTTTCGCATGGTTTTGAAGCCAACTCGTTTATTTCGCCAACATTTGAAGCTATATCACTTATATCGCAAGTATTTGTAGCTAAATCATTTGTTCCGCATGGATTTGAAGCTAAACCTTCTACATCGCATTGATTTGAAGCTACATCGTGTGTTTCGCATGGATTTGAAGCTATCTCGTTTATTTTGGCAGCATTTCAAGCTATATCACTTATATCGCAAGTATTTGAAGCTAAATCATTTGTTTCGCATGGTTTTCAAGCCAATCCTTCTACATCGCATTGATTTGAAGCTACATCATGTGTTCCGCATGGATTTGAAGCTAACTCGTTTATTTCGCCAGCATTTGAAGCTATATCACTTATATCGCAAGTATTTGTAGCTATATCATTTGTTTCGCATGGATTTGAAGCTAAACCTTCTACATCGCATTAATTTGAAGCTACATCGTGGGTTTCGCATGGATTTGAAGTTATCTCGTTTATTTCGCCAGCATTTGAAGCTATATCACTTATAGCGCAAGTATTTGAAGCAAAATTATTTGTTTCCCATGGATTTGAAGCTAAACCTTATACATCGTATTGATTTGAAGGTAAACCTTACACATTGCATTGATTTGAAGCTACATCATGTGTATCGCATGGATTTGAAGCCAACTCGATTATTTCGCCAGAATTTGAAGCTATATCACTTATATCGCAAGTATTTGAAGCTAAATCATTCGTTTCGCATGGATTTGAAGATAAACCTTATACATAGCATTGATTTGTAGCTACATAATGTGTTCCGCATGGATTTGAAGCTAGCTCGTTAATTTCGCCTGCATTTGAAGCTACATCACTTATATCGCAAGTATTTGAAGCTAAAGCATTTCTTTCGCATGGATTTGAAGCTAAACCTTCTACATCGCATTGATTTGATGCTCCAACATGTGTTTCGCATGGATTTTAAGCCAATTCGTTTATTTCGCCAGCATTTGAAGCTATATCACTTATATCGCAAGTATTTGTAGCTAAATCATTTGTTTTGCATGGATTTGATGCTATCTCGTTTATTTCGCCAGCATTTGCAGCTATATATCGCATGAATTTGAAGCTAACTCGATTATTTCGCCAGAATTTGAAGCTATATCACTTATATAGCAAGTATTTGAAGCTAAATCATTTGTTTCGCATGGATTTGAAGCTAAACCTTATAGATCGCATTGATTTGAAGCTACATCATGTCTTCCGCATGGATTTGAAGCTAACTCGATTATTTCGCCTGCATATGAAGCTATATCACTTATATCGCAAGTACTTGAAGCTAAATCATTTTCCCGCATGGATTTGAAGCTAAACCTTATACATCGCATTGATTTGAAGCTACATCATGTGTTCCGCACGGATTTGAAGCTAGCTCGTTTATTTCGCCTGCATTTGAAGCTACATCACTTATATCGCAAGTATTTGAAGCTAAATCATTTCTTTCGCATGGATTTGAAGCTAAACCTTCTACATCGCAATGATTTGATGTTACAACATGTGTTTCGCATGGTTTTGATGCCAACTCGTTTATTTCGCCAACATTTGAAGCTATATCACTTATATCGCAAGTATTTGTAGCTAAATCATTTGTTTCGCATGGTTTTCAAGCCAATCCTTCCACATCGCATTGATTTGAGGCTACATCATGTGTATCGCATGAATTTGAAGCTAACTCGATTATTTCGCCAGAATTTGAAGCTATATCACTTTTATAGCAAGTATTTGAAGCTAAATCATTTGTTTCGCATGGATTTGAAGCTAAACCTTATAGATCACATTGATTTGAAGCTACATCATGTGTTCCGCATGTGTTTGAAGCTAACTCGATTATTTCGCCTGCATTTGAAGCTATATCACTTATATCGCAAGTATTTGTAGCTAAATCATTTGTTTCGCATGGATTTGAAGCTAAACCTTATACATCGCATTGATTTGAATCTACATCATGTGTTCCGCATGGATTTGAAGCTAACTCGTTTATTTCGCCCGCATTTGAAGCCACATCACTTATATCGCAATTATTTGAAGCTAAAGCATTTCTTTCGCATGGATTTGAAGCTAAGCCTTCTACATCGCAATGATTTGATGTTACAACATGTGTTTCGCATGGTTTTGAAGCCATCTCGTTTATTTCGCCAACATTTGAAGCTATATCACTTATATCGCAAGTATTTGTAGCTAAATCATTTGTTCCGCATGGATTTGAAGCTAAACCTTCTACATCGCATTGATTTGAAGCTACATCGTGTTTTTCGCATGGATTTGAAGCTATCTCGTTTATTTCGGCAGCATTTCAAGCTATATCACTTATATCGCAAGTATTTGAAGCTAAATCATTTGTTTCGCATGGTTTTCAAGCCAATCCTTCTACATCGCATTGATTTGAAGCTACATCATGTGTTCCGCATGGATTTGAAGCTAACTCGTTTATTTCGCCAGCATTTGAAGCTACATCACTTATATCGCAAGTATTTGAAGCTAAATCATTTCTTTCGCATGGATTTGAAGCTAAACCTTCTACATCGCATTGATTTGATGCTCCAACATGTGTTTCGCATGGATTTTAAGCCAACTCGTTTATTTCGCCAGCATTTGAAGCTATATCACTTATATCGCAAGTATTTGTAGCTAAATCATTTGTATCGCATGGTTTTCAAGTCAATCCTTCCACATCGCATTGATTTGAAGCTACATCATGTGTATCGCATGAATTTGAAGCTAACTCGATTATTTCGCCAGAATTTGAAGCTATATCACTTATATAGCAAGAATTTGAAGCTAAATCATTTGTTTCGCATGGATTTGAAGCTAAACCTTATAGATCGCATTGATTTGAAGCTACATCATGTGTTCCGTATGGATTTGAAGCTAACTCGTTTATTTCGCCTGCATTTGAAGCTATACCACTTATATCGCAAGTACTTGAAGCTAAATCATTTGTTTCGCATGAAATTTGATTCTAAACCATCTACATCGCATTGATTTGAAGCTACATCATGTGTTTTGCATGGATTTGTAGCTAACTCGTTTATTTGGCCAGCATTTGAAGCTATTTCACTTATATCGCAAGTATTTGAAGCTAAATCATTTGTCCCGCATGGATTTGAAGCTAAACATTATACATCGCATTGATTTGAAGCTAAACCTATCACATTGCATTGATTTGAGGCTACATCATGTGATTCGCATGGATTTGAAGCTAACTCGATTATTTCGCCAGCATTTGAAGCTATATCACTTATATCGCAAGTACTTGAAGCTAAATCATTTGTTTCGCATGGATTTGATTCTAAACCATCTACATCGCATTGATTTGAAGCTACATCATGTGTTTTGCATGGATTTGTAGCTAACTCGTTTATTTGGCCAGCATTTGAAGCTATTTCACTTATATCGCAAGTATTTGAAGCTAAATCATTTGTCCCGCATGGATTTGAAGCTAAACCTTATACATCGCATTGATTTGAAGCTAAACCTATCACATTGCATTGATTTGAGGCTACATCATGTGATTCGCATGGATTTGAAGCTAACTCGTTTATATCGCCTGCATTTGAAGCTACATCAATATATCGCAAGTATTTGAAGGTAAAGCAGTTCTTTCGCATGGATTTGAAGCTAAACCTTCTACATCACATTGATTTGATGCTACAACATGTGTTTCGTATGGATTTGAAGCCAACCCGTTTATTTCGCCAGCATTTGAAGCTACATCACTTATATCGCAAGTATTTGTAGCTATATCATTTGATCGCATGGTTTTCAAGCCAATCCTTACACATCGCATTGATTTGAGGCTACATCATGTGTATCGCATGAATTTGAAGCTAACTCGATTATTTCGCCAGAATTTGAAGCTATATCACTTTTATAGCAAGTATTTGAAGCTAAAGCATTTCTTTCGCATGGATTTGAAGCTAAACCTTATAGATCGCATTGATTTAATGTTACAACATGTGTTCCGCATGTGTTTGAAGCTAACTCGATTATTTCGCCTGCATTTGAAGCTATATCACTTATATCGCAAGTATTTGTAGCTAAATCATTTGTTTCGCATGGATTTGAAGCTAAACCTTATACATGGCATTGATTTGAATCTACATCATGTGTTCCGCATGGATTTGAAGCTAACTCGTTTATTTCGCCCGCATTTGAAGCCACATCACTTATATCGCAATTATTTGAAGCTAAAGCATTTCTTTCGCATGGATTTGAAGCTAAGCCTTCTACATCGCAATGATTTGATGTTACAACATGTGTTTCGCATGGTTTTGAAGCCAACTCGTTTATTTCGCCAACATTTGAAGCTATATCACTTATATCGCAAGTATTTGTAGCTAAATCATTTGTTCCGCATGGATTTGAAGCTAAACCTTCTACATCGCATTGATTTGAAGCTACATCGTGTGTTTCGCATGGATTTGAAGCTATCTCGTTTATTTCGGCAGCATTTCAAGCTATATCACTTATATCGCAAGTATTTGAAGCTAAATCATTTGTTTCGCATGGTTTTCAAGCCAATCCTTCTACATCGCATTGATTTGAAGCTACATCATGTGTTCCGCATGGATTTGAAGCTAACTCGTTTATTTCGCCAGCATTTGAAGCTATATCACTTATATCGCAAGTATTTGTAGCTATATCATTTGTTTCGCATGGATTTGAAGCTAAACCTTCTACATCGCATTAATTTGAAGCTACATCGTGGGTTTCGCATGGATTTGAAGTTATCTCGTTTATTTCGCCAGCATTTGAAGCTATATCACTTATAGCGCAAGTATTTGAAGCAAAATTATTTGTTTCCCATGGATTTGAAGCTAAACCTTATACATCGTATTGATTTGAAGGTAAACCTTACACATTGCATTGATTTGAAGCTACATCATGTGTATCGCATGGATTTGAAGCCAACTCGATTATTTCGCCAGAATTTGAAGCTATATCACTTATATCGCAAGTATTTGAAGCTAAATCATTTGTTTCGCATGGATTTGAAGATAAACCTTATACATCGCATTGATTTGTAGCTACATCATGTGTTCCGCATGGATTTGAAGCTAGCTCGTTAATTTCGCCTGCATTTTAAGCTACATCACTTATATCGCAAGTATTTGAAGCTAAAGCATTTCTTTCGCATGGATTTGAAGCTAAACCTTCTACATCGCATTGATTTGATGCTCCAACATGTGTTTCGCATGGATTTTAAGCCAATTCGTTTATTTCGCCAGCATTTGAAGCTATATCACTTATATCGCAAGTATTTGTAGCTAAATCATTTGTTTTGCATGGATTTGAAGCTATCTCGTTTATTTCGCCAGCATTTGCAGCTATATATCGCATGAATTTGAAGCTAACTCGATTATTTCGCCAGAATTTGAAGCTATATCACTTATATAGCAAGTATTTGAAGCTAAATCATTTGTTTCGCATGGATTTGAAGCTAAACCTTATAGATCGCATTGATTTGAAGCTACATCATGTGTTCCGCATGGATTTGAATCTAACTCGATTATTTCGCCTGCATTTGAAGCTATATCACTTATATCGCAAGTACTTGAAGCTAAATCATTTGCCCCGCATGGATTTGAAGCTAAACCTTATACATCGCATTGATTTGAAGCTACATCATGTGTTCCGCATGGATTTGAAGCAAACTCGTTTATTTCGCCAGCTTTTGAAGCTATATCACTTATATCGCAAGTATTTGTAACTAAATCATTTGTTTCGCATGGATTTGATTCTAAACCGTCTACATCGCATTGATTTGAAGCTACATCATGTGTTCGGCATGGATTTGAAGCTAACTCGTTTATTTCGCCTGCATTTGAAGCTACAGCACTTATATCGCAAGTATTTGAAGCTAAATCATTTGTTTCGCATGGATTTGAAGCAAAAGCCTTCTACATCGCATTGATTTGATGCTACAACATGTGTTTCGCATGGATATGAAGCCAACTCGTTTATTTCGCCAGCATTTCAAGCTATATCACTTATATCGCAAGTATTTGAAGCTAAATCATTTGTTTCGCATGGTTTTCAAGCCAATCCGTCTACATCGCAATGATTTGATGTTACAAAATGTGTTTCGCATGGATTTGAAGCCAACTCGTTTATTTCGCCAGCATTTGAAGCAATATCACTTATATCGCAAGTATTTGTAGCTAAATCATTTGTTTCGCATTGATTTGAAGCTAACTCGATTATTTCGCCAGAATTTGAAGCTATATCACTAATATCGCAAGTATTTGTAACTAAATCATTTGTTTCGCATGGATTTGAAGATAAACCTTATACATAGCATTGATTTGTAGCTACATCATGTGTTCTGCACGGATTTGAAGTTAGCTCGTTTATTTCGCCTGCATTTGAAGCTACATCAATATATCGTAAGTATTTGAAGCTAAAGCATTTTTTTCGCATGCATTTGAAGCTAAACCGACTACATCGCATTGATTTGATGCTACAACGTGTGTTTCGTATGGATTTGAAGCCAACTCGTTTATTTCGCCAGCATTTGAAGCTACATCACTTATATCGCAAGTATTTGTAGCTATATCATTTATTTCGCATGGTTTTCAAGCCAATCCTTCCACATCGCATTGATTTGAGGCTACATCATGTGTATCGCATGAATTTGAAGCTAACTCGATTATTTCGCCAGAATTTGAAGCTATATCACTTATATAGCAAGTATTTGAAGCTAAATAAATTGTTTCGCATGGATTTGAAGCTAAACCTTATAGATCGCATTGATTTGAAGCTACATCATGTGTTCCGCATGGATTTGAAGCTAACTCGATTATTTCGCCAGAATTTGAAGCTATATCACTTATATCGCAAGTACTTGAAGCTAAATCATTTGTCCCGCATGGATTTGAAGCTAAACCTTATACATCGCATTGATTTGAAGCTACATCATGTGTTCCTCATGGATTTGAAGCAAACTCGTTTATTTCGCCAGCCTTTGAAGCTATATCACTTATATCGCAAGTATTTGTAATTAAATCATTTGTTCGCATGGATTTGATTCTAAACCGTCTACATCGCATTGATTTGAAGCTACATCATGTGTTCCGCATGGATTTGAAGCTAACTCGTTTATTTTGCCTGCATTTGAAGCTACAGCACTTATATCGCAAGTATTTGAAGCTAAAGCATTTCTATCGCATGGATTTGAAGCTAAACTTTCTACATCGCATGGATTTGAAGCTAAACCTTCTACATCGCATTGATTTGAAGCTAGATCATGTGATTCACATGGATTTGAAGCTAACTCGATTATTTAGCCAGCATTTGATGCTAGACAACTTATATCGCAAGTATTTGAAGTTAAATCTCTTGATACACATGGATTTGAAGTTAAACCTTCAACATCGCATTGATTTGAAGATACACCATTGGTTTTGCATGTAGTTGACGCTAACTCGATTATTTCGCCATACTTTGAAGTTATGTCACTTTTATCGCAAGTATTTGAAGCTAAATCATTTATTTCGCATGGATTTGATTCTAAACCATCTCCATCGCATTGATTTGTAGCTACATCATGTGTTTCGCATGGATTTGGAGCGAACTCGTTTATTTCGACAGCATTTGAAGCTATATCACTTATATCGCAAGTATTTGAAACTAAATCATTTGTTTCGCATTAATTTGAAGCTAAACCATGTGTTTTGCATGAATTTGAAGCTAAATTATGTGATTCGCATGGATTTGAAGCTAAAGCGTTTTTTCCGCTGCATTTGAAGCTATATCACTTAAATCACAAAGATTTGAATCAAAATCATTTGTTTAACATGGATTTGAAACTAATCCTTCTAAATCGCTTAGATTTGAACCTGCATCATGTGTTTCGCATGCATTTGAAGCTATTTCGGTTATTTCGCCAGCGTTTGAAGCTATATCACTTATATCGCAAGTATTTGAATCTAAAGCATTTCTTTCGCATGGATTTGAAGCTAAACCTTCTACATTGCATTGATTTGATGCTACAACATGTGTTTCGAATGGATTTGAAGCCAACTCGTTTATTTCGCCAGCATTTGAAGCTATATCACTTATATCGCAAGTATTTGTAGCTAAATCATTTGTTTCGCATGGATTTGATTCGAAACCTTCTACATCGCATGGATTTGAAGCTAAACCTTCTACATCGCATTGATTTGATGCTACAACATGTGTTTCGTATGGATTTGAAGCCAACTCGTTTATTTCGCCAGCATTTGAAGCTTAGCATTTGAAACTTATATCGCAAGTATTTGTAACTAAATCATTTGTTTCGCATGGATTTGATTCTAAACCATCCACATCACATTGATTTGAAGCTACACCATGTGTTCCGCATGGATTTGAAGCTAACTCGTTTATTTCCCTGCATTTGAAGCTACATCAATATATCGTAAGTATTTGAAGCTAAAGCATTTCTTTCGCATGGATTTGAAGCTAAACCTTCTACATCACATTGATTTGATGCTACAACATGTGTTTCGTATGGATTTGAAGCCAACTCGTTTATTTCGCCAGCATTTGAAGCTACATCACTTATATCGCAAGTATTTGTAGCTATATCATTTGTTTCGCATGGAATTGATTCTAAACCATCTACATCGCATTGATTTGAAGCTACATCATGTATTCCGCATGGATATGAAGCCAACTCGTTTATTTCGCCAGCATTTCAAGCTATATCACTTATATCGCAAGTATTTGTAACTAAATCATTTGTTTCGCATGGATTTGATTCTAAACCGTCTACATCGCATTGATTTGAAGCTACATCATGTGTTCCGCATGGATTTGAAGCTAACTCGTTTATTTCGCCTGCATTTGAAGCTACAGCACTTATATCGCAAGTATTTGAAGCTAAAGCATTTCTTTCGCATGGATTTGAAGCTAAACTTTCTACATCGCATGGATTTGATTCTAAACCTTCTACATCGCATGGATTTGAAGCTAAACCTTCTACATCGCATTGATTTGATGCTACAACATGTGTTTCGTATGGATTTGAAGCCAACTCGTTTATTTCGCCAGCATTTGAAGCTTAGCATTTGAAACTTATATCGCAAGTATTTGTAACTAAATCATTTGTTTCGCATGGATTTGATTCTAAACCATCCACATCACATTGATTTGAAGCTACACCATGTGTTCCGCATGGATTTGCAGCTAACTCGTTCATTTCCCTGCATTTGAAGCTACATCAATATATCGTATGTATTTGAAGCTAAAGCATTTCTTTCGCATGGATTTGAAGCTAAACCTTCTACATCACATTGATTTGAAGCTACACCATGTGTTCCGCATGGATTTGAAGCTAACTCGTTTATTTCCCTGCATTTGAAGCTACATCAATATATCGTAAGTATTTGAAGCTAAAGCATTTCTTTCGCATGGATTTGAAGCTAAACCTTCTACATCACATTGATTTGATGCTACAACATGTGTTTCGTATGGATTTGAAGCCAACTCGTTTATTTCGCCAGCATTTGAAGCTACATCACTTATATCGCAAGTATTTGAAGCTAAATCATTTGTTTCGCATGGTTTTCAAGCCAATCCGTCTACATCGCAATGATTTGATGTTACAACATGTGTTTCGCATGGATTTGAAGCCAACTCGTTTATTTCGCCAGCATTTGAAGCTACATCACTTATATCGCAAGTATTTGTAGCTATATCATTTGTTTCGCATGGAATTGATTCTAAACCATCTACATCGCATTGATTTGAAGCTACATCATGTGTTCCGCATGGATTTGAAGCTAACTCGTTTATTTCGCCTGCATTTGAAGCTACATCTGTTATATCTCAAGTATTGGAAGCTAAAGCATTTCTTTTGCATGGATTTGAAGCTAATCCTTCTACATCGCATTGATTTGATGCTACAACATGTGTTTCGTATGGATTTGAAGCCAACTCGTTTATTTCGCCAGCATTTGAAGCTTAGCATTTGAAACTTATATCGCAAGTATTTGTAACTAAATCATTTGTTTCGCATGGATTTGATTCTAAACCATCCACATCACATTGATTTGAAGCTACACCATGTGTTACGCATGGATTTGAAGCTAACTCGTTTATTTCCCTGCATTTGAAGCTACATCAATATATCGCAAGTATTTGTAGCTATATCATTTGTTTCGCATGGAATTGATTCTAAACCATCTACATCGCATTGATTTGAAGCTTCATCATGTGTTCCGCATGGATTTGAAGCTAACTCGTTTATTTCGCCAGCATTTGCAGCTATATCACTTATATCGCAAGTATTTGAAGCTAAATCATTTGTTTCGCATGGATTTGAAACAAAAGCCTTGTACATCGCATTGATTTGATGCTACAACATGTGTTTCGCATGGATATGAAGCCAACTCGTTTATTTCGCCAGCATTTCAAGCTATATCACTTATATCGCAAGTATTTGAAGCTAAATCATTTGTTTCGCATGGTTTTCAAGCCAATCCGTCTACATCGCAATGATTTGATGTTACAACATGTGTTTCGCATGGATTTGAAGCCTACTCGTTTATTTCGCCAGCATTTGAAGCTACATCACTTATATCGCAAGTATTTGTAGCTATATCATTTGTTTCGCATGGAATTGATTCTAAACCATCTACATCGCATTGATTTTAAGCTACATCATGTGTTCCGAATGGATTTGAAGCTAACTCGTTTATTTCGCCTGCATTTGAAGCTACATCTGTTATATCGCAAGTATTGGAAGCTAAAGCATTTCTTTTGCATGGATTTGAAGCTAAACCTTCTACATCGCATTGATTTGATGCTACAACATGTGTTTCGTATGGATTTGAAGCCAACTCGTTTATTTCGCCAGCATTTGAAGCTATATCACTTATATCGCAAGTATTTGTAGCTAAATCATTTGTTTCTCATGGATTTGAAGATAAACCTTATACATCGCATTGATTTGTAGCTACATCATGTGTTCCGCACGGATTTGAAGCTAGCTCGTTTATTTCGCCTGCATTTGAAGCTACATCACTTATATCGCAAGTATTTGAAGCTAAAGCATTTCTCTCGCATGGATTTGAAGCTAAACCTTCTACAACGCATTGATTTGATGCTCCAACATGTGTTTCGCATGGATTTTAATCCAACTCGTTTATTTCGTCAGCATTTGAAGCTATATCACTTATATCGCAAGTATTTGTAGCTAAATCATTTGTTTCGCATGGATTTGAAGCCAATCCTTCTACATCGCATTGATTTGAAGCTACATCATGTGTTCCGCGTGGATTTGAAGCTAACTCGTTTATTTCGCCAGCATTTGAAGCTATATCACTTATATCGCAAGTATTTGAAGCTAAATCATTTGTTTCGCATGCTTTTCAAGCCAATCCTTCCACATCGCATTGATTTGAAGCTACATCATGTGTATCGCATGAATTTGAAGCTAACTCGATTATTTCGCCAGAATTTGAAGCTATATCACTTATATAGCAAGTATTTGAAGCTAAATCATTTGTTTCGCATGGATTTGAAGCTAAACCTTATAGATCGCATTGATTTGAAGCTACATCATGTGTTCCGTATGGATTTGAAGCTAACTCGTTTATTTCGCCTGCATTTGAAGCTATATCACTTATATCGCAAGTACTTGAAGCTAAATCATTTGTTTCGCATGGATTTGATTCTAAACCATCTACATTGCATTGATTTGAAGCTACATCATGTGTTTTGCATGGATTTGTAGCTAACTCGTTTATTTGGCCAGCATTTGAAGCTATATCACTTATATCGCAAGTATTTGAAGCTAAATCATTTGTCCCGCATGGATTTGAAGCTAAACCTTATTCATCGCATTGATTTGAAGCTAAACCTATCACATTGCATTGATTTGAGGCTACATCATGTGATTCGCATGGATTTGATGCTAACTCGATTATTTCGCCAGCATTTGACGCTAGACAACTTATATGGCAAGTATTTGAAGTTAAATCGCTTGCTACACATGGATTTGAAGTTAAACCTTCAACATCGCATTGATCTGAAGCTACATCATTGGTTTCGCATGGAGTTGAAGCTAACTCGATTATTTCGCCAGAATTTGAAGCTATATCACTTATATCGCAAGTATTTGAAGCTAAAGCATTTCTTTCGCATGGATTTGAAGCTAAGCCTTCTACATCGCAATGATTTAATGTTACAACATGTGTTCCGCATGGATTTGAAGCCAACTCGTTTATTTCGCCAGCATTTGAAGCTATATCACTTATATCGCAAGTATTTGTAGCTAAATCATTTGTTTCGCATGGATTTGAAGCTAAACCTTATACATCGCATTGATTTGAATCTACATCATGTGTTCCGCATGGATTTGAAGCTAACTCGTTTATTTCGCCCGCATTTGAAGCAACATCACTTACATCGCAATTATTTGAAGCTAAAGCATTTCTTTCGCATGGATTTGAAGCTAAGCCTTCTACATCGCAATGATTTGATGCTACAACATGTGTTTCGCATGGTTTTGAAGCCAACTCGTTTATTTCGCCAGCATTTGCAGCTATATCACTTATTTCGCAAGTATTTGAAGCTAAATCATTTGTTTCGCATGGATTTGAAGCAAAAGCCTTCTACATCGCATTGATTTGAAGCTACAACATGTGTTTCGCATGGATATGAAGCCAACTCGTTTATTTCGCCAGCATTTCAAGCTATATCACTTATATCGCAAGTATTTGAAGCTAAATCATTTGTTTCGCATGGTTTTCAAGCCAATCCGTCTACATCGCAATGATTTGATATTACAACATGTGTTTCGCATGGATTTGAAGCCAACTCGTTTATTTCGCCAGCATTTGAAGCTATATCACTTATATCGCAAGTATTTGTAGCTAAATCATTTGTTTCGCATGGATTTGAAGCTAAACCTTCCAAATCGCATATATTTGAAGCTACATCGAGTGTTTCGCATGGATTTGAAGCTAACTCGATTATTTCGCCAGAATTTGAAGCTATATCACTAATATCGCAAGTATTTGTAACTAAATCATTTGGTGCGCATGGATTTGAAGATAAACCTTATACATCGCATTGATTTGTAGCTACATCATGTGTTCCGCACGGATTTGAAGCTAGCTCGTTTATTTCGCCTGCATATGAAGCTACATCACTTATATCGCAAGTATTTGTAGCTAAATCATTTGTTTCGCATGGATTTGAAGCTGTCTCGTTTATTTCGCCAGCATTTGCAGCTACATCACTTATATCGAAGTATTTGAAGCTAAATCATTTGTTTCGCATGGATTTGAATCTAAACCTTCTACATCGCATTGATTTAAAGCTACATCAAGGGGTTTCGCACGGATTTGAAGCAAAATCGTTTATTTCGCCAGCATTTGAAGCTACATCAATATATCGCAAGTATTTGAATCTAAAGCATTTCTTTCGCATGGATTTGAAGCTAAACCTTCTACATTGCATTGATTTGATGCTACAACATGTGTTTCGAATGGATTTGAAGCCAACTCGTTTATTTCGCCAGCATTTGAATCTATATCACTTATATCGCAAGTATTTGTAGCTAAATCATTTGTTTCGCATGGATTTGATTCTAAACCTTCTACATCGCATGGATTTGAAGCTAAACCTTCTACATCGCATTGATTTGATGCTACAACATGTGTTTCGTATGGATTTGAAGCCAACTCGTTTATTTCGCCAGCATTTGAAGCTTAGCATTTGAAACTTATATCGCAAGTATTTGTAACTAAATCATTTGTTTCGCATGGATTTGATTCTAAACCATCCACATCACATTGATTTGAAGCTACACCATGTGTTCCGCATGGATTTGAAGCTAACTCGTTTATTTCCCTGCATTTGAAGCTACATCAATATATCGTAAGTATTTGAAGCTAAAGCATTTCTTTCGCATGGATTTGAAGCTAAACCTTCTACATCACATTGATTTGATGCAACAACATGTGTTTCGTATGGATTTGAAGCCAACTCGTTTATTTCGCCAGCATTTGAAGCTACATCACTTATATCGCAAGTATTTGTAGCTATATCATTTGTTTCGCATGGAATTGATTCTAAACCATCTACATCGCATTGATTTGAAGCTACATCATGTGTTCCGCATGGATATGAAGCCAACTCGTTTATTTCGCCAGCATTTCAAGCTATATCACTTATATCGCAAGTATTTGTAACTAAATCATTTGTTTCGCATGGATTTGATTCTAAACCGTCTACATCGCATTGATTTGAAGCTACATCATGTGTTCCGCATGGATTTGAAGCTAACTCGTTTATTTCGCCTGCATTTGAAGCTACAGCACTTATATCGCAAGTATTTGAAGCTAAAGCATTTCTTTCGCATGGATTTGAAGCTAAACTTTCTACATCGCATGGATTTGATTCTAAACCATCTACATCGCATGGATTTGAAGCTAAACCTTCTACATCGCATTGATTTGATGCTACAACATGTGTTTCGTATGGATTTGAAGCCAACTCGTTTATTTCGCCAGCATTTGAAGCTTAGCATTTGAAACTTATATCGCAAGTATTTGTAACTAAATCATTTGTTTCGCATGGATTTGATTCTAAACCATCCACATCACATTGATTTGAAGCTACACCATGTGTTCCGCATGGATTTGCAGCTAACTCGTTTATTTCCCTGCATTTGAAGCTACATCAATATATCGTAAGTATTTGAAGCTAAAGCATTTCTTTCGCATGGATTTGAAGCTAAACCTTCTACATCACATTGATTTGAAGCTACACCATGTGTTCCGCATGGATTTGAAGCTAACTCGTTTATTTCCCTGCATTTGAAGCTACATCAATATATCGTAAGTATTTGAAGCTAAAGCATTTCTTTCGCATCGATTTGAAGCTAAACCTTCTACATCACATTGATTTGATGCTACAACATGTGTTTCGTATGGATTTGAAGCCAACTCGTTTATTTCGCCAGCATTTAAAGCTACATCACTTATATCGCAAGTATTTGAAGCTAAATCATTTGTTTCGCATGGTTTTCAAGCCAATCCGTCTACATCGCAATGATTTGATGTTACAACATGTGTTTCGCATGGATTTGAAGCCAACTCGTTTATTTCGCCAGCATTTGAAGCTACATCACTTATATCGCAAGTATTTGTAGCTATATCATTTGTTTCGCATGGAATTGATTCTAAACCATCTACATCGCATTGATTTGAAGCTACATCATGTGTTCCGCATGGATTTGAAGCTAACTCGTTTATTTCGCCTGCATTTGAAGCTACATCTGTTATATCTCAAGTATTGGAAGCTAAAGCATTTCTTTTGCATGGATTTGAAGCTAAACCTTCTACATCGCATTGATTTGATGCTACAACATGTGTTTCGTATGGATTTGAAGCCAACTCGTTTATTTCGCCAGCATTTGAAGCTTAGCATTTGAAACTTATATCGCAAGTATTTGTAACTAAATCATTTGTTTCGCATGGATTTGATTCTAAACCATCCACATCACATTGATTTGAAGCTACACCATGTGTTACGCATGGATTTGAAGCTAACTCGTTTATTTCCCTGCATTTGAAGCTACATCAATATATCGCAAGTATTTGTAGCTATATCATTTGTTTCGCATGGAATTGATTCTAAACCATCTACATCGCATTGATTTGAAGCTTCATCATGTGTTCCGCATGGATTTGAAGCTAACTCGTTTATTTCGCCAGCATTTGCAGCTATATCACTTATATCGCAAGTATTTGAAGCTAAATCATTTGTTTCGCATGGATTTGAAGCAAAAGCCTTGTACATCGCATTGATTTGATGCTACAACATGTGTTTCGCATGGATATGAAGCCAACTCGTTTATTTCGCCAGCATTTGAAGCTATATCACTTATATCGCAAGTATTTGTAGCTATATCATTTGTTTCGCATGGATTTGAAGCTAAACCTTCTACATCGCATTAATTTGAAGCTACATCGTGGGTTTCGCATGGATTTGAAGCTATCTCGTCTATCTCGCCAGCATTTGAAGCTATATCACTTATATCGCAAGTATTTGAAGTAAAATCATTTGTTTCCCATGGATTTGAAGCTAAACCTTATACATCGTATTGATTTGAAGGTAAACCTTACACATTGCATTGAGTTGAAGCTACATCATGTGTATCGCATGGATTTGAAGCTAACTCGATTATTTCGCCAGAATTTGAAGCTATATCACTTATATCGCAAGTATTTGTAGTTAAATCATTTGTTTCGCATGGATTTGAAGATAAACCTTATACATCGCATTGATTTGTAGCTACATCACGTGTTCCGCATGGACTTGAAGCTAGCTCGTTTATTTCGCATGCATTTGAAGCTACATCACTTATATCGCAAGTATTTGAAGCTAAAGCATTTCTATCGCATGGATTTGAAGCTAAGCCTTCTACATCACAATGATTTGATGTTACAACATGTGTTTCGCATGGATTTTAAGCCAACTCGTTTATTTCGCCAGCATTTGAAGCTATATCACTTATATCGCAAGTATTTGTAGCTATATCATTTGTTTCGCATGGATTTGAAGCTAAACCTTCTACATCGCATATATTTGAAGCTACATCGTGGGTTTCGCATGGATTTGAAGCTATCGCGTTTATTTCGCCAGCATTTCAAGCTATATCACTTATATCGCAAGTATTTGAAGCTAAATCATTTGTTTCGCATGCTTTTCAAGCCAATCCTTCCACATCGCATTGATTTGAAGCTACATCATGTGTATCGCATGAATTTGAAGCTAACTCGATTATTTCGCCAGAATTTGAAGCTATATCACTTATATAGCAAGTATTTGAAGCTAAATCATTTGTTTCGCATGGATTTGAATATAAACCTTATACATCGCATTGATTTGTAGCTACATCATGTGTTCCGCACGGATTTGAAGCTAGCTCGTTTATTTCGCCTGCATTTGAAGCTACATCACTTATATCGCAAGTATTTGAAGCTAAATCATTTCTTTCGCATGGATTTGAAGCTAAACCTTCTACATCGCATTGATTTGATGCTCCAACATGTGTTTCGCATGGATTTTAAGCCAACTCGTTTATTTCGCCAGCATTTGAAGCTATATCACTTATATCGCAAGTATTTGTAGCTAAATCATTTGTTTCGCATGGATTTGAAGATAAACCTTATACATCGCATTGATTTGTAGCTACATCATGTGTTTCGCATGGATTTGAAGCTAGCTCGTTTATTTCGCATGCATTTGAAGCTACATCACTTATATCGCAAGTATTTGAAGCTAAAGCATTTCTATCGCATGGATTTGAAGCTAAGCCTTCTACATCACAATGATTTGATGTTACAACATGTGTTTCGCATGGATTTGAAGCCAACTCGTTTATTTCGCCAGCATTTGAAGCTATATCACTTATATCGCAAGTATTTGTAGCTAAATCATTTGTTTCGCATGGATTTGAAGCTAAACATTTTACATCGCATATATTTGAAGCTACATCGTGGGTTTCGCATGGATTTGAAGCTATCGCGTTTATTTCGCCAGCATTTCAAGCTATATCACTTATATCGCAAGTATTTGAAGCTAAATCATTTGTTTCGCATGCTTTTCAAGCCAATCATTCCACATCGCATTGATTTGAAGCTACATCATGTGTATCGCATGAATTTGAAGCTAACTCGATTATTTCGCCAGAATTTGAAGTTATATCACTTATATAGCAAGTATTTGAAGCTAAATCATTTGTTTCGCATGAATTTGAAGCTAAACCTTATAGATCGCATTGATTTGAAGCTACATCATGTGTTCCGTATGGATTTGAAGCTAACTCGTTTATTTCGCCTGCATTTGAAGCTATATCACTTATATCGCAAGTACTTGAAGCTAAAGCATTTCTATCGCATGGATTTGACGCTAAGCCTTCTACATCACAATGATTTGATGTTACAACATGTGTTTCGCATGGATTTGAAGCCAACTCGTTTATTTCGCCAGCATTTGAAGCTATATCACTTATATCGCAAGTATTTGAAGCTAAAGCATTTCTTTCGCATGGATTTGAAGCAAAAGCCTTCTACATCGCATTGATTTGATGCTACAACATGTGTTTCGCATTGATTTGAAGCCAACTCGTTTATTTCGCCAGCATTTGAAGCTATATCACTTATATCGCAAGTATTTGTAGCTAAATCATTTGTTTCGCATGGATTTGAAGATAAACCTTATACATCGCATTGATTTGTAGCTACATCATGTGTTCCGCACGGATTTGAAGCTAGCTCGTTTATTTCGCCTGCATTTGAAGCTACATCACTTATATCGCAAGTATTTGAAGCTAAATCATTTCTTTCGCATGGATTTGAAGCTAAACCTTCTACATCGCATTGATTTGGTGCTCCAACATGTGTTTCGCATGGATTTTAAGCCAACTCGTTTATTTCGCCAGCATTTGAAGCTATATCACTTATATCGCAAGTATTTGTAGCTAAATCATTTGTTTCGCATGGATTTGAAGATAAACCTTATACATCGCATTGATTTGTAGCTACATCATGTGATTCGCATGGATTTGAAGCTAGCTCGTTTATTTCGCATGCATTTGAAGCTACATCACTTATATCGCAAGTATTTGAAGCTAAAGCATTTCTATCGCATGGATTTGAAGCTAAGCCTTCTACATCACAATGATTTGATGTTACAACATGTGTTTCGCATGGATTTGAAGCCAACTCGTTTATTTCGCCAGCATTTGAAGCTATATCACTTATATCGCAAGTATTTGTAGCTAAATCATTTGTTTCGCATGGATTTGAAGCTAAACATTTTACATCGCATATATTTGAAGCTACATCGTGGGTTTCGCATGGATTTGAAGCTATCGCGTTTATTTCGCCAGCATTTCAAGCTACATCACTTATATCGCAAGTATTTGAAGCTGAATCATTTCTTTCGCATGGATTTGAAGCTAAACCTTCTACATCGCATTGATTTGATGCTCCAACATGTGTTTCGCATGGATTTTAAGCCAACTCGTTTATTTCGCCAGCATTTGAAGCTATATCACTTATATCGCAAGTATTTGTAGCTAAATCATTTGTTTCGCATGGATTTGAAGATAAACCTTATACATCGCATTGATTTGTAGCTACATCATGTGTTTCGCATGGATTTGAAGCTAGCTCGTTTATTTCGCATGCATTTGAAGCTACATCACTTATATCGCAAGTATTTGAAGCTAAAGCATTTCTATCGCATGGATTTGAAGCTAAGCCTTCTACATCACAATGATTTGATGTTACAACATGTGTTTCGCATGGATTTGAAGCCAACTCGTTTATTTCGCCAGCATTTGAAGCTATATCACTTATATCGCAAGTATTTGTAGCTAAATCATTTGTTTCGCATGGATTTGAAGCTAAACATTTTACATCGCATATATTTGAAGCTACATCGTGGGTTTCGCATGGATTTGAAGCTATCGCGTTTATTTCGCCAGCATTTCAAGCTACATCACTTATATCGCAAGTATTTGAAGCTGAATCATTTCTTTCGCATGGATTTGAAGCTAAACCTTCTACATCGCATTGATTTGATGCTCCAACATGTGTTTCGCATGGATTTTAAGCCAACTCGTTTATTTCGCCAGCATTTGAAGCTATATCACTTATATCGCAAGTATTTGTAGCTAAATCATTTGTTACGCATGGATTTGAAGATAAACCTTATACATCGCATTGATTTGTAGCTACATCATGTGTTTCGCATGGATTTGAAGCTAGCTCGTTTATTTCGCATGCATTTGAAGCTACATCACTTATATCGCAAGTATTTGAAGCTAAAGCATTTCTATCGCATGGATTTGAAGCTAAGCCTTCTACATCACAATGATTTGATGTTACAACATGTGTTTCGCATTGATTTGAAGCCAACTCGTTTATTTCGCCAGCATTTGAAGCTATATCACTTATATCGCAAGTATTTGTAGCTAAATCATTTGTTTCGCATGGATTTGAAGATAAACCTTATACATCGCATTGATTTGTAGCTACATCATGTGTTCCGCACGGATTTGAAGCTAGCTCGTTTATTTCGCCTGCATTTGAAGCTACATCACTTATATCGCAAGTATTTGAAGCTAAATCATTTCTTTCGCATGGATTTGAAGCTAAACCTTCTACATCGCATTGATTTGGTGCTCCAACATGTGTTTCGCATGGATTTTAAGCCAACTCGTTTATTTCGCCAGCATTTGAAGCTATATCACTTATATCGCAAGTATTTTTAGCTAAATCATTTGTTTCGCATGGATTTGAAGATAAACCTTATACATCGCATTGATTTGTAGCTACATCATGTGTTTCGCATGGATTTGAAGCTAGCTCGTTTATTTCGCATGCATTTGAAGCTACATCACTTATATCGCAAGTATTTGAAGCTAAAGCATTTCTATCGCATGGATTTGAAGCTAAGCCTTCTACATCACAATGATTTGATGTTACAACATGTGTTTCGCATGGATTTGAAGCCAACTCGTTTATTTCGCCAGCATTTGAAGCTATATCACTTATATCGCAAGTATTTGTAGCTAAATCATTTGTTTCGCATGGATTTGAAGCTAAACATTTTACATCGCATATATTTGAAGCTACATCGTGGGTTTCGCATGGATTTGAAGCTATCGCGTTTATTTCGCCAGCATTTCAAGCTACATCACTTATATCGCAAGTATTTGAAGCTGAATCATTTCTTTCGCATGGATTTGAAGCTAAACCTTCTACATCGCATTGATTTGATGCTCCAACATGTGTTTCGCATGGATTTTAAGCCAACTCGTTTATTTCGCCAGCATTTGAAGCTATATCACTTATATCGCAAGTATTTGTAGCTAAATCATTTGTTTCGCATGGATTTGAAGATAAACCTTATACATCGCATTGATTTGTAGCTACATCATGTGTTTCGCATGGATTTGAAGCTAGCTCGTTTATTTCGCATGCATTTGAAGCTACATCACTTATATCGCAAGTATTTGAAGCTAAATCATTTGTTTCGCATGCTTTTCAAGCCAATCCTTCCACATCGCATTGATTTGAAGCTACATCATGTGTATCGCATGAATTTGAAGCTAACTCGATTATTTCGCCAGAATTTGAAGTTATATCACTTATATAGCAAGTATTTGAAGCTAAATCATTTGTTTCGCATGAATTTGAAGCTAAACCTTATAGATCGCATTGATTTGAAGCTACATCATGTGTTCCGTATGAATTTGAAGATAACTCGTTTATTTCGCCTGCATTTGAAGCTATATCACTTATATCGCAAGTACTTGAAGCTAAAGCATTTCTATCGCATGGATTTGAAGCTAAGCCTTCTACATCACAATGATTTGATGTTACAACATGTGTTTCGCATGGATTTGAAGCCAACTCGTTTATTTCGCCAGCATTTGAAGCTATATCACTTATATCGCAAGTATTTGAATCTAAAGCATTTCTTTCGCATGGATTTGAAGCAAAAGCCTTCTACATCGCATTGATTTGATGCTACAACATGTGTTTCGCATTGATTTGAAGCCAACTCGTTTATTTCGCCAGCATTTGAAGCTATATCACTTATATCGCAAGTATTTGTAGCTAAATCATTTGTTTCGCATGGATTTGAAGATAAACCTTATACATCGCATTGATTTGTAGCTACATCATGTGTTCCGCACGGATTTGAAGCTAGCTCGTTTATTTCGCCTGCATTTGAAGCTACATCACTTATATCGCAAGTATTTGAAGCTAAATCATTTCTTTCGCATGGATTTGAAGCTAAACCTTCTACATCGCATTGATTTGGTGCTCCAACATGTGTTTCGCATGGATTTTAAGCCAACTCGTTTATTTCGCCAGCATTTGAAGCTATATCACTTATATCGCAAGTATTTGTAGCTAAATCATTTGTTTCGCATGGATTTGAACATAAACCTTATACATCGCATTGATTTGTAGCTACATCATGTGTTCCGCATGGATTTGAAGCTAGCTCATTTATTTCGCATGCATTTGAAGCTACATCACTTATATCGCAAGTATTTGAAGCTAAAGCATTTCTATCGCATGGATTTGAAGCTAAGCCTTCTACATCACAATGATTTGATGTTACAACATGTGTTTCGCATTGATTTGAAGCCAACTCGTTTATTTCGCCAGCATTTGAAGCTATATCACTTATATCGCAAGTATTTGTAGCTAAATCATTTGTTTCGCATGGATTTGAAGCTAAACATTTTACATCGCATATATTTGAAGCTACATCGTGGGTTTCGCATGGATTTGAAGCTATCGCGTTTATTTCGCCAGTATTTCAAGCTATATCACTTATATCGCAAGTATTTGAAGCTAAATCATTTGTTTCGCATGCTTTTCAAGCCAATCCTTCCACATCGCATTGATTTGAAGCTACATCATGTGTATCGCATGAATTTGAAGCTAACTCGATTATTTCGCCAGAATTTGAAGTTATATCACTTATATAGCAAGTATTTGAAGCTAAATCATTTGTTTCGCATGAATTTGAAGCTAAACCTTATAGATCGCATTGATTTGAAGCTACATCATGTGTTCCGTATGGATTTGAAGCTAACTCGTTTATTTCGCCTGCATTTGAAGCTATATCACTTATATCGCAAGTACTTGAAGCTAAAGCATTTCTATCGCATGGATTAGAAGCTAAGCCTTCTACATCACAATGATTTGATGTTACAACATGTGTTTCGCATGGATTTGAAGCCAACTCGTTTATTTCGCCAGCATTTGAAGCTATATCACTTATATCGCAAGTATTTGAAGCTAAAGCATTTCTTTCGCATGGATTTGAAGCAAAAGCCTTCTACATCGCATTGATTTGATGCTACAACATGTGTTTCGCATTGATTTGAAGCCAACTCGTTTATTTCGCCAGCATTTGAAGCTATATCACTTATATCGCAAGTATTTGTAGCTAAATCATTTGTTTCGCATGGATTTGAAGCTAAACATTTTACATCGCATATATTTGAAGCTACATCGTGGGTTTCGCATGGATTTGAAGCTATCGCGTTTATTTCGCCAGCATTTCAAGCTATATCACTTATATCGCAAGTATTTGAAGCTAAATCATTTGTTTCGCATGCTTTTCAAGCCAATCCTTCCACATCGCATTGATTTGAAGCTACATCATGTGTATCGCATGAATTTGAAGCTAACTCGATTATTTCGCCAGAATTTGAAGTTATATCACTTATATAGCAAGTATTTGAAGCTAAATCATTTGTTTCGCATGAATTTGAAGCTAAACCTTATAGATCGCATTGATTTGAAGCTACATCATGTGTTCCGTATGGATTTGAAGCTAACTCGTTTATTTCGCCTGCATTTGAAGCTATATCACTTATATCGCAAGTACTTGAAGCTAAAGCATTTCTATCGCATGGATTTGAAGCTAAGCCTTCTACATCACAATGATTTGATGTTACAACATGTGTTTCGCATGGATTTGAAGCCAACTCGTTTATTTCGCCAGCATTTGAAGCTATATCACTTATATCGCAAGTATTTGAAGCTAAAGCATTTCTTTCGCATGGATTTGAAGCAAAAGCCTTCTACATCGCATTGATTTGATGCTACAACATGTGTTTCGCATTGATTTGAAGCCAACTCGTTTATTTCGCCAGCATTTGAAGCTATATCACTTATATCGCAAGTATTTGTAGCTAAATCATTTGTTTCGCATGGATTTGAAGATAAACCTTATACATCGCATTGATTTGTAGCTACATCATGTGTTCCGCACGGATTTGAAGCTAGCTCGTTTATTTCGCCTGCATTTGAAGCTACATCACTTATATCGCAAGTATTTGAAGCTAAATCATTTCTTTCGCATGGATTTGAAGCTAAACCTTCTACATCGCATTGATTTGGTGCTCCAACATGTGTTTCGCATGGATTTTAAGCCAACTCGTTTATTTCGCCAGCATTTGAAGCTATATCACTTATATCGCAAGTATTTTTAGCTAAATCATTTGTTTCGCATGGATTTGAAGATAAACCTTATACATCGCATTGATTTGTAGCTACATCATGTGTTTCGCATGGATTTGAAGCTAGCTCGTTTATTTCGCATGCATTTGAAGCTACATCACTTATATCGCAAGTATTTGAAGCTAAAGCATTTCTATCGCATGGATTTGAAGCTAAGCCTTCTACATCACAATGATTTGATGTTACAACATGTGTTTCGCATGGATTTGAAGCCAACTCGTTTATTTCGCCAGCATTTGAAGCTATATCACTTATATCGCAAGTATTTGTAGCTAAATCATTTGTTTCGCATGGATTTGAAGCTAAACATTTTACATCGCATATATTTGAAGCTACATCGTGGGTTTCGCATGGATTTGAAGCTATCGCGTTTATTTCGCCAGCATTTCAAGCTACATCACTTATATCGCAAGTATTTGAAGCTGAATCATTTCTTTCGCATGGATTTGAAGCTAAACCTTCTACATCGCATTGATTTGATGCTCCAACATGTGTTTCGCATGGATTTTAAGCCAACTCGTTTATTTCGCCAGCATTTGAAGCTATATCACTTATATCGCAAGTATTTGTAGCTAAATCATTTGTTTCGCATGGATTTGAAGATAAACCTTATACATCGCATTGATTTGTAGCTACATCATGTGTTTCGCATGGATTTGAAGCTAGCTCGTTTATTTCGCATGCATTTGAAGCTACATCACTTATATCGCAAGTATTTGAAGCTAAATCATTTGTTTCGCATGCTTTTCAAGCCAATCCTTCCACATCGCATTGATTTGAAGCTACATCATGTGTATCGCATGAATTTGAAGCTAACTCGATTATTTCGCCAGAATTTGAAGTTATATCACTTATATAGCAAGTATTTGAAGCTAAATCATTTGTTTCGCATGAATTTGAAGCTAAACCTTATAGATCGCATTGATTTGAAGCTACATCATGTGTTCCGTATGAATTTGAAGATAACTCGTTTATTTCGCCTGCATTTGAAGCTATATCACTTATATCGCAAGTACTTGAAGCTAAAGCATTTCTATCGCATGGATTTGAAGCTAAGCCTTCTACATCACAATGATTTGATGTTACAACATGTGTTTCGCATGGATTTGAAGCCAACTCGTTTATTTCGCCAGCATTTGAAGCTATATCACTTATATCGCAAGTATTTGAATCTAAAGCATTTCTTTCGCATGGATTTGAAGCAAAAGCCTTCTACATCGCATTGATTTGATGCTACAACATGTGTTTCGCATTGATTTGAAGCCAACTCGTTTATTTCGCCAGCATTTGAAGCTATATCACTTATATCGCAAGTATTTGTAGCTAAATCATTTGTTTCGCATGGATTTGAAGATAAACCTTATACATCGCATTGATTTGTAGCTACATCATGTGTTCCGCACGGATTTGAAGCTAGCTCGTTTATTTCGCCTGCATTTGAAGCTACATCACTTATATCGCAAGTATTTGAAGCTAAATCATTTCTTTCGCATGGATTTGAAGCTAAACCTTCTACATCGCATTGATTTGGTGCTCCAACATGTGTTTCGCATGGATTTTAAGCCAACTCGTTTATTTCGCCAGCATTTGAAGCTATATCACTTATATCGCAAGTATTTGAAGCTAAATCATTTGTCCCGCATGGATTTGAAGCTAAACCTTATTCATCGCATTGATTTGAATCTAAACCTATCACATTGCATTGATTTGATGCTACATCATGTGATTCGCGTGGATTTGAAGCTAACTCGATTATTTCGCCAGCATTTGACGCTAGACAACTTATATGGCAAGTATTTGAAGTTAAATCGCTTGCTACACATGGATTTGAAGTTAAACCTTCAACATCGCATTGATCTGAAGCTACATCATTGGTTTCGCATGGAGTTGAAGCTAACTCGATTATTTCGCCAGAATTTGAAGCTATATCACTTATATCGCAAGTATTTGAAGCTAAAGCATTTCTTTCGCATGGATTTGAAGCTAAGCCTTCTACATCGCAATGATTTAATGTTACAACATGTGTTCCGCATGGATTTGAAGCCAACTCGTTTATTTCGCCAGCATTTGAAGCTATATCACTTATATCGCAAGTATTTGTAGCTAAATCATTTGTTTCGCATGCATTTGAAGATAAACCTTATACATCGCATTGATTTGTAGCTACATCATGTGTTCCTCATGGATTTGAAGCTAGCTCGTATATTTCGCCAGCATTTGAAGCTATATCACTTATATCGCAAGTATTTGTAGCTAAATCATTTGTTTCGCATGGATTTGAAGCTAAACATTATACATCGCATTGATTTGAATCTACATCATGTGTTCCGCATCGATTTGAAGCCAACTCGCTTATTTCGCCAGCATTTGACGCTACATCACTTATATCGCAAGTATTTGTAGCTATATCATTTGTTTCGCATGGATTTGAAGCTAAACCTTATAGATCGCATTGATTTGATGTTACAACATGTGTTTCGCATGGATTCGAAGCCAACTCGTTTATTTCGCCAGCATTTGAAGCTACATCACTTATATCGCAAGTATTTGTAGCTATATCATTTGTTTCGCATGGATTTGAAGCTAAACCTTCTACATCGCATTAATTTGAAGCTACATCGTGGGTTTCGCATGGATTTGAAGCTATCTCGTTTATTTCGCCAGCATTTGAAGCTACATCACTTATATCGCAAGTATTTGAAGCAAAATCATTTGTTTCGCATGGATTTGAAGCTAAACATTATACATCGCATTGATTTGAATCTACATCATGTGTTCCGCATCGATTTGAAGCCAACTCGCTTATTTCGCCAGCATTTGACGCTACATCACTTATATCGCAAGTATTTGTAGCTATATCATTTGTTTCGCATGGATTTGAAGCTAAACCTTATAGATCGCATTGATTTGATGTTACAACATGTGTTTCGCATGGATTCGAAGCCAACTCGTTTATTTCGCCAGCATTTGAAGCTACATCACTTATATCGCAAGTATTTGTAGCTATATCATTTGTTTCGCATGGATTTGAAGCTAAACCTTCTACATCGCATTAATTTGAAGCTACATCGTGGGTTTCGCATGGATTTGAAGCTATCTCGTTTATTTCGCCTGCATTTGAAGCTACATCACTTATATCGCAAGTATTTGAAGCTAAAGCATTTCTTTCGCATGGATTTGAAGCAAAAGCCTTCTACATCCCATTGATTTGATGCTACAACATGTGTTTCGCATGGCATTGAAGCCAACTCGTTTATTTCGCCAGCATTTGAAGCTATATCAGTTATATCGCAAGTATTTGTAGCTAAATCATTTGTTTCGCATGGATTTGAAGATAAACCTTATACATCGCATTGATTTGTAGCTACATCATGTGTTCCGCACGGATTTGAAGCTAGCTCGTTTATTTCGCCTGCATTTGAAGCTACATCACTTATATCGCAAGTATTTGAAACTAAATCATTTCTTTCGCATGGATTTGAAGCTAAACCTTCTACATCGCATTGATTTGATGCTCCAACATGTGTTTCGCATGGATTTTAAGCCAACTCGTTTATTTCGCCAGCATTTGAAGCTATATCACTTATATCGCAAGTATTTGTAGCTAAATCATTTGTTTCGCATGGATTTGAAGATAAACCTTATACATCGCATTGATTTGTAGCTACATCATGTGTTTCGCATGGATTTGAAGCTAGCTCGTTTATTTCGCATGCATTTGAAGCTACATCACTTATATCGCAAGTATTTGAAGCTAAAGCATTTCTATCGCATGGATTTGAAGCTAAGCCTTCTACATCACAATGATTTGATGTTACAACATGTGTTTCGCATGGATTTGAAGCCAACTCGTTTATTTCGCCAGCATTTGAAGCTATATCACTTATATTGCAAGTATTTGTAGCTAAATCATTTGTTTCGCATGGATTTGAAGCTAAAACTTTTACATCGCATATATTTGAAGCTACATCGTGGGTTTCGCATGGATTTGAAGCTATCTCGTTTATTTCGCCAGCATTTCAAGCTATATCACTTATATCGCAAGTATTTGAAGCTAAATCATTTGTTTCGCATGGTTTTCAAGCCAATCCTTCCACATCGCATTGATTTGAGGCTACATCATGTGTATCGCATGAATTTGAAGCTAACTCGATTATTTCGCCAGAATTTGAAGCTATATCACTTATATCTCAAGTACTTGAAGCTAAATCATTTGTTTCGCCTGGATTTGATTCTAAACCATCTACATCGCTTTGATTTGAAGCTACATCATGTGTTTGTGCATGGATTTGTAGCTAACTCGTTTATTTGGCCAGCATTTGAAGCTATATCACTTATATCGCAAGTATTTGAAGCTAAATCATTTGTCCCGCATGGATTTGAAGCTAAACCTTATACATCGCACTGATTTGAAGCTACATCATGTGTTCCGCATGGATTTGAAGCTAACTCGTTTATTTCGCCTGCATTTGAAGCGATATCACTTATATCGCAAGTACTTGAAGCTAAATCATTTGTTTCGCATGGATTTGATTCTAAACCATCTACATCGCATTGATTTGAAGCTACATCGCGAGTTTCGCATGGATTTGAAACTATCTCGTTTATTTCGCCAGCATTTGAAGCTATATCACTTATATCGCAAGTATTGGAAGCTAAATCATTTGTTTCGCATGGATTTGAAGCTAAACCATCTACATCGCATTGATGTGAAGCTACATCATGTATTCCGCATGAATTTGAAGCTAACTCGTTTATATCGCCTGCATTTGAAGCTACACCAATATATCGTAAGTATTTGTAGCTAAAGCATTTCTTTCGCATGGATTTGAAGCTAAACCTTCTACATCACATTGATTTGATGCTACAACATGTGTTTCGTATGGATTTGAAGCCAACTCGTTTATTTCGCCAGCATTTGAAGCAATATCACTTATATCACAAGTATTTGTAGCTAAATAATTTGTTTCGCACGGATTTGATTCTAAACCATCTACATCGCATTGATTTGAAGCTACATCATGTGTTCCGCATGGATTTGAAGCTAACTCGTTTATTTCGCCTGCATTTGAAACTACATCACTTATATCGCAAGTATTTGAAGCTAAAGCATTTCTTTCGCATGGATTTGAAGCTAAACCTTCTACATCGCATTGATTTGATGCTCCAACATGTATTTCGCATGGATTTTAAGCCAACTCGTTTAATTCGCCAGCATTTGAAGCTATATCACTTATATCGCAAGTAATTGTAGCTAAATCATTTGTTTCGCATGGATTTGAAGACAAACCTTATACATCGCATTGATTTGTAGCTACATCATGTGTTCCGCACGGATTTGAAGCTAGCTCGTTTATTTCGCCTGCATTTGAAACTACATCACTTATATCGCAAGTATTTGAAGCTAAAGCATTTCTTTCGCATGGATTTGAAGCAAAAGCCTTCTACATCGCATTGATTTGATGCTACAACATGTGTTTCGCATGGATTTGAAGCCAACTCGTTTATTTCGCCAGCATTTGAAGCTTTATCACTTATATCGCAAGTATTTGAAGCTAAATCATTTGTCCCGCATGGATTTGAAGCTAAACCTTATACATCGCACTGATTTGAAGCTACATCATGTGTTCCGCATGGATTTGAAGCTAACTCGTTTATTTCGCCTGCATTTGAAGCGATATCACTTATATCGCAAGTACTTGAAGCTAAATCATTTGTTTCGCATGGATTTGATTCTAAACCATCTACATCGCATTGATTTGAAGCTACATCGTGGGTTTCGCATGGATTTGAAGCTATCGCGTTTATTTCGCCAGCATTTCAAGCTACATCACTTATATCGCAAGTATTTGAAGCTGAATCATTTCTTTCGCATGGATTTGAAGCTAAACCTTCTACATCGCATTGATTTGATGCTCCAACATGTGTTTCGCATGGATTTTAAGCCAACTCGTTTATTTCGCCAGCATTTGAAGCTATATCACTTATATCGCAAGTATTTGTAGCTAAATCATTTGTTTCGCATGGATTTGAAGATAAACCTTATACATCGCATTGATTTGTAGCTACATCATGTGTTTCGCATGGATTTGAAGCTAGCTCGTTTATTTCGCATGCATTTGAAGCTACATCACTTATATCGCAAGTATTTGAAGCTAAAGCATTTCTATCGCATGGATTTGAAGCTAAGCCTTCTACATCACAATGATTTGATGTTACAACATGTGTTTCGCATGGATTTGAAGCCAACTCGTTTATTTCGCCAGCATTTGAAGCTATATCACTTATATCGCAAGTATTTGTAGCTAAATCATTTGTTTCGCATGGATTTGAAGCTAAACATTTTACATCGCATATATTTGAAGCTACATCGTGGGTTTCGCATGGATTTGAAGCTATCGCGTTTATTTCGCCAGCATTTCAAGCTACATCACTTATATCGCAAGTATTTGAAGCTGAATCATTTCTTTCGCATGGATTTGAAGCTAAACCTTCTACATCGCATTGATTTGATGCTCCAACATGTGTTTCGCATGGATTTTAAGCCAACTCGTTTATTTCGCCAGCATTTGAAGCTATATCACTTATATCGCAAGTATTTGTAGCTAAATCATTTGTTTCGCATGGATTTGAAGATAAACCTTATACATCGCATTGATTTGTAGCTACATCATGTGTTTCGCATGGATTTGAAGCTAGCTCGTTTATTTCGCATGCATTTGAAGCTACATCACTTATATCGCAAGTATTTGAAGCTAAAGCATTTCTATCGCATGGATTTGAAGCTAAGCCTTCTACATCACAATGATTTGATGTTACAACATGTGTTTCGCATGGATTTGAAGCCAACTCGTTTATTTCGCCAGCATTTGAAGCTATATCACTTATATCGCAAGTATTTGTAGCTAAATCATTTGTTTCGCATGGATTTGAAGCTAAACATTTTACATCGCATATATTTGAAGCTACATCGTGGGTTTCGCATGGATTTGAAGCTATCGCGTTTATTTCGCCAGTATTTCAAGCTATATCACTTATATCGCAAGTATTTGAAGCTAAATCATTTGTTTCGCATGCTTTTCAAGCCAATCCTTCCACATCGCATTGATTTGAAGCTACATCATGTGTATCGCATGAATTTGAAGCTAACTCGATTATTTCGCCAGAATTTGAAGTTATATCACTTATATAGCAAGTATTTGAAGCTAAATCATTTGTTTCGCATGAATTTGAAGCTAAACCTTATAGATCGCATTGATTTGAAGCTACATCATGTGTTCCGTATGGATTTGAAGCTAACTCGTTTATTTCGCCTGCATTTGAAGCTATATCACTTATATCGCAAGTACTTGAAGCTAAAGCATTTCTATCGCATGGATTTGAAGCTAAGCCTTCTACATCACAATGATTTGATGTTACAACATGTGTTTCGCATGGATTTGAAGCCAACTCGTTTATTTCGCCAGCATTTGAAGCTATATCACTTATATCGCAAGTATTTGAAGCTAAAGCATTTCTTTCGCATGGATTTGAAGCAAAAGCCTTCTACATCGCATTGATTTGATGCTACAACATGTGTTTCGCATTGATTTGAAGCCAACTCGTTTATTTCGCCAGCATTTGAAGCTATATCACTTATATCGCAAGTATTTGTAGCTAAATCATTTGTTTCGCATGGATTTGAAGCTAAACATTTTACATCGCATATATTTGAAGCTACATCGTGGGTTTCGCATGGATTTGAAGCTATCGCGTTTATTTCGCCAGCATTTCAAGCTATATCACTTATATCGCAAGTATTTGAAGCTAAATCATTTGTTTCGCATGCTTTTCAAGCCAATCCTTCTACATCGCATTGATTTGGTGCTCCAACATGTGTTTCGCATGGATTTTAAGCCAACTCGTTTATTTCGCCAGCATTTGAAGCTATATCACTTATATCGCAAGTATTTTTAGCTAAATCATTTGTTTCGCATGGATTTGAAGATAAACCTTATACATCGCATTGATTTGTAGCTACATCATGTGTTTCGCATGGATTTGAAGCTAGCTCGTTTATTTCGCATGCATTTGAAGCTACATCACTTATATCGCAAGTATTTGAAGCTAAAGCATTTCTATCGCATGGATTTGAAGCTAAGCCTTCTACATCACAATGATTTGATGTTACAACATGTGTTTCGCATGGATTTGAAGCCAACTCGTTTATTTCGCCAGCATTTGAAGCTATATCACTTATATCGCAAGTATTTGTAGCTAAATCATTTGTTTCGCATGGATTTGAAGCTAAACATTTTACATCGCATATATTTGAAGCTACATCGTGGGTTTCGCATGGATTTGAAGCTATCGCGTTTATTTCGCCAGCATTTCAAGCTACATCACTTATATCGCAAGTATTTGAAGCTGAATCATTTCTTTCGCATGGATTTGAAGCTAAACCTTCTACATCGCATTGATTTGATGCTCCAACATGTGTTTCGCATGGATTTTAAGCCAACTCGTTTATTTCGCCAGCATTTGAAGCTATATCACTTATATCGCAAGTATTTGTAGCTAAATCATTTGTTTCGCATGGATTTGAAGATAAACCTTATACATCGCATTGATTTGTAGCTACATCATGTGTTTCGCATGGATTTGATGCTAGCTCGTTTATTTCGCATGCATTTGAAGCTACATCACTTATATCGCAAGTATTTGAAGCTAAATCATTTGTTTCGCATGCTTTTCAAGCCAATCCTTCCACATCGCATTGATTTGAAGCTACATCATGTGTATCGCATGAATTTGAAGCTAACTCGATTATTTCGCCAGAATTTGAAGTTATATCACTTATATAGCAAGTATTTGAAGCTAAATCATTTGTTTCGCATGAATTTGAAGCTAAACCTTATAGATCGCATTGATTTGAAGCTACATCATGTGTTCCGTATGAATTTGAAGATAACTCGTTTATTTCGCCTGCATTTGAAGCTATATCACTTATATCGCAAGTACTTGAAGCTAAAGCATTTCTATCGCATGGATTTGAAGCTAAGCCTTCTACATCACAATGATTTGATGTTACAACATGTGTTTCGCATGGATTTGAAGCCAACTCGTTTATTTCGCCAGCATTTGAAGCTATATCACTTATATCGCAAGTATTTGAAGCTAAAGCATTTCTTTCGCATGGATTTGAAGCAAAAGCCTTCTACATCGCATTGATTTGATGCTACAACATGTGTTTCGCATTGATTTGAAGCCAACTCGTTTATTTCGCCAGCATTTGAAGCTATATCACTTATATCGCAAGTATTTGTAGCTAAATCATTTGTTTCGCATGGATTTGAAGATAAACCTTATACATCGCATTGATTTGTAGCTACATCATGTGTTCCGCACGGATTTGAAGCTAGCTCGTTTATTTCGTCTGCATTTGAAGCTACATCACTTATATCGCAAGTATTTGAAGCTAAATCATTTCTTTCGCATGGATTTGAAGCTAAACCTTCTACATCGCATTGATTTGGTGCTCCAACATGTGTTTCGCATGGATTTTAAGCCAACTCGTTTATTTCGCCAGCATTTGAAGCTATATCACTTATATCGCAAGTATTTGTAGCTAAATCATTTGTTTCGCATGGATTTGAACATAAACCTTATACATCGCATTGATTTGTAGCTACATCATGTGTTCCGCATGGATTTGAAGCTAGCTCGTTTATTTCGCATGCATTTGAAGCTACATCACTTATATCGCAAGTATTTGAAGCTAAAGCATTTCTATCGCATGGATTTGAAGCTAAGCCTTCTACATCACAATGATTTGATGTTACAACATGTGTTTCGCATGGATTTGAAGCCAACTCGTTTATTTCGCCAGCATTTGAAGCTATATCACTTATATCGCAAGTATTTGAAGCTAAATCATTTGTCCCGCATGGATTTGAAGCTAAACCTTATTCATCGCATTGATTTGAAGCTAAACCTATCACATTGCATTGATTTGATGCTACATCATGTGATTCGCGTGGATTTGAAGCTAACTCGATTATTTCGCCAGCATTTGACGCTAGACAACTTATATGGCAAGTATTTGAAGTTAAATCGCTTGCTACACATGGATTTGAAGTTAAACCTTCAACATCGCATTGATCTGAAGCTACATCATTGGTTTCGCATGGAGTTGAAGCTAACTCGATTATTTCGCCAGAATTTGAAGCTATATCACTTATATCGCAAGTATTTGAAGCTAAAGCATTTCTTTCGCATGGATTTGAAGCTAAACCTTATAGATCGCATTGATTTGAAGCTACATCATGTGTTCCGTATGGATTTGAAGCTAACTCGTTTATTTCGCCTGCATTTGAAGCTATATCACTTATATCGCAAGTACTTGAAGCTAAAGCATTTCTATCGCATGGATTTGAAGCTAAGCCTTCTACATCACAATGATTTGATGTTACAACATGTGTTTCGCATGGATTTGAAGCCAACTCGTTTATTTCGCCAGCATTTGAAGCTATATCACTTATATCGCAAGTATTTGAAGCTAAAGCATTTCTTTCGCATGGATTTGAAGCAAAAGCCTTCTACATCGCATTGATTTGATGCTACAACATGTGTTTCGCATTGATTTGAAGCCAACTCGTTTATTTCGCCAGCATTTGAAGCTATATCACTTATATCGCAAGTATTTGTAGCTAAATCATTTGTTTCGCATGGATTTGAAGATAAACCTTATAAATCGCATTGATTTGTAGCTACATCATGTGTTCCGCACGGATTTGAAGCTAGCTCGTTTATTTCGCCTGCATTTGAAGCTACATCACTTATATCGCAAGTATTTGAAGCTAAATCATTTCTTTCGCATGGATTTGAAGCTAAACCTTCTACAGCGCATTGATTTGGTGCTCCAACATGTGTTTCGCATGGATTTTAAGCCAACTCGTTTATTTCGCCAGCATTTGAAGCTATATCACTTATATCGCAAGTATTTGTAGCTAAATCATTTGTTTCGCATGGATTTGAACATAAACCTTATACATCGCATTGATTTGTAGCTACATCATGTGTTCCGCATGGATTTGAAGCTAGCTCGTTTATTTCGCATGCATTTGAAGCTACATCACTTATATCGCAAGTATTTGTAGCTAAATCATTTGTTTCGCATGGATTTGAAGCTAGCTCGTATATTTCGCCAGCATTTGAAGCTATATCACTTATATCGCAAGTATTTGTAGCTAAATCATTTGTTTCGCATGGATTTGAAGCTAAACATTATACATCGCATTGATTTGAATCTACATCATGTGTTCCGCATCGATTTGAAGCCAACTCGCTTATTTCGCCAGCATTTGACGCTACATCACTTATATCGCAAGTATTTGTAGCTATATCATTTGTTTCGCATGGATTTGAAGCTAAACCTTATAGATCGCATTGATTTGATGTTACAACATGTGTTTCGCATGGATTCGAAGCCAACTCGTTTATTTCGCCAGCATTTGAAGCTACATCACTTATATCGCAAGTATTTGTAGCTATATCATTTGTTTCGCATGGATTTGAAGCTAAACCTTCTACATCGCATTAATTTGAAGCTACATCGTGGGTTTCGCATGGATTTGAAGCTATCTCGTTTATTTCGCCAGCATTTGAAGCTACATCACTTATATCGCAAGTATTTGAAGCAAAATCATTTGTTTCGCATGGATTTGAAGCTAAACATTATACATCGCATTGATTTGAATCTACATCATGTGTTCCGCATCGATTTGAAGCCAACTCGCTTATTTCGCCAGCATTTGACGCTACATCACTTATATCGCAAGTATTTGTAGCTATATCATTTGTTTCGCATGGATTTGAAGCTAAACCTTATAGATCGCATTGATTTGATGTTACAACATGTGTTTCGCATGGATTCGAAGCCAACTCGTTTATTTCGCCAGCATTTGAAGCTACATCACTTATATCGCAAGTATTTGTAGCTATATCATTTGTTTCGCATGGATTTGAAGCTAAACCTTCTACATCGCATTAATTTGAAGCTACATCGTGGGTTTCGCATGGATTTGAAGCTATCTCGTTTATTTCGCCTGCATTTGAAGCTACATCACTTATATCGCAAGTATTTGAAGCTAAAGCATTTCTTTCGCATGGATTTGAAGCAAAAGCCTTCTACATCCCATTGATTTGATGCTACAACATGTGTTTCGCATGGCATTGAAGCCAACTCGTTTATTTCGCCAGCATTTGAAGCTATATCAGTTATATCGCAAGTATTTGTAGCTAAATCATTTGTTTCGCATGGATTTGAAGATAAACCTTATACATCGCATTGATTTGTAGCTACATCATGTGTTCCGCACGGATTTGAAGCTAGCTCGTTTATTTCGCCTGCATTTGAAGCTACATCACTTATATCGCAAGTATTTGAAACTAAATCATTTCTTTCGCATGGATTTGAAGCTAAACCTTCTACATCGCATTGATTTGATGCTCCAACATGTGTTTCGCATGGATTTTAAGCCAACTCGTTTATTTCGCCAGCATTTGAAGCTATATCACTTATATCGCAAGTATTTGTAGCTAAATCATTTGTTTCGCATGGATTTGAAGATAAACCTTATACATCGCATTGATTTGTAGCTACATCATGTGTTTCGCATGGATTTGAAGCTAGCTCGTTTATTTCGCATGCATTTGAAGCTACATCACTTATATCGCAAGTATTTGAAGCTAAAGCATTTCTATCGCATGGATTTGAAGCTAAGCCTTCTACATCACAATGATTTGATGTTACAACATGTGTTTCGCATGGATTTGAAGCCAACTCGTTTATTTCGCCAGCATTTGAAGCTATATCACTTATATCGCAAGTATTTGAAGCTAAAGCATTTCTTTCGCATGGATTTGAAGCAAAAGCCTTCTACATCGCATTGATTTGATGCTACAACATGTGTTTCGCATTGATTTGAAGCCAACTCGTTTATTTCGCCAGCATTTGAAGCTATATCACTTATATCGCAAGTATTTGTAGCTAAATCATTTGTTTCGCATGGATTTGAAGCTAAACATTTTACATCGCATATATTTGAAGCTACATCGTGGGTTTCGCATGGATTTGAAGCTATCGCGTTTATTTCGCCAGCATTTCAAGCTATATCACTTATATCGCAAGTATTTGAAGCTAAATCATTTGTTTCGCATGCTTTTCAAGCCAATCCTTCCACATCGCATTGATTTGAAGCTACATCATGTGTATCGCATGAATTTGAAGCTAACTCGATTATTTCGCCAGAATTTGAAGTTATATCACTTATATAGCAAGTATTTGAAGCTAAATCATTTGTTTCGCATGAATTTGAAGCTAAACCTTATAGATCGCATTGATTTGAAGCTACATCATGTGTTCCGTATGGATTTGAAGCTAACTCGTTTATTTCGCCTGCATTTGAAGCTATATCACTTATATCGCAAGTACTTGAAGCTAAAGCATTTCTATCGCATGGATTTGAAGCTAAGCCTTCTACATCACAATGATTTGATGTTACAACATGTGTTTCGCATGGATTTGAAGCCAACTCGTTTATTTCGCCAGCATTTGAAGCTATATCACTTATATCGCAAGTATTTGAAGCTAAAGCATTTCTTTCGCATGGATTTGAAGCAAAAGCCTTCTACATCGCATTGATTTGATGCTACAACATGTGTTTCGCATTGATTTGAAGCCAACTCGTTTATTTCGCCAGCATTTGAAGCTATATCACTTATATCGCAAGTATTTGTAGCTAAATCATTTGTTTCGCATGGATTTGAAGATAAACCTTATACATCGCATTGATTTGTAGCTACATCATGTGTTCCGCACGGATTTGAAGCTAGCTCGTTTATTTCGCCTGCATTTGAAGCTACATCACTTATATCGCAAGTATTTGAAGCTAAATCATTTCTTTCGCATGGATTAGAAGCTAAACCTTCTACATCGCATTGATTTGGTGCTCCAACATGTGTTTCGCATGGATTTTAAGCCAACTCGTTTATTTCGCCAGCATTTGAAGCTATATCACTTATATCGCAAGTATTTTTAGCTAAATCATTTGTTTCGCATGGATTTGAAGATAAACCTTATACATCGCATTGATTTGTAGCTACATCATGTGTTTCGCATGGATTTGAAGCTAGCTCGTTTATTTCGCATGCATTTGAAGCTACATCACTTATATCGCAAGTATTTGAAGCTAAAGCATTTCTATCGCATGGATTTGAAGCTAAGCCTTCTACATCACAATGATTTGATGTTACAACATGTGTTTCGCATGGATTTGAAGCCAACTCGTTTATTTCGCCAACATTTGAAGCTATATCACTTATATCGCAAGTATTTGTAGCTAAATCATTTGTTTCGCATGGATTTGAAGCTAAACATTTTACATCGCATATATTTGAAGCTACATCGTGGGTTTCGCATGGATTTGAAGCTATCGCGTTTATTTCGCCAGCATTTCAAGCTACATCACTTATATCGCAAGTATTTGAAGCTGAATCATTTCTTTCGCATGGATTTGAAGCTAAACCTTCTACATCGCATTGATTTGATGCTCCAACATGTGTTTCGCATGGATTTTAAGCCAACTCGTTTATTTCGCCAGCATTTGAAGCTATATCACTTATATCGCAAGTATTTGTAGCTAAATCATTTGTTTCGCATGGATTTGAAGATAAACCTTATACATCGCATTGATTTGTAGCTACATCATGTGTTTCGCATGGATTTGAAGCTAGCTCGTTTATTTCGCATGCATTTGAAGCTACATCACTTATATCGCAAGTATTTGAAGCTAAATCATTTGTTTCGCATGCTTTTCAAGCCAATCCTTCCACATCGCATTGATTTGAAGCTACATCATGTGTATCGCATGAATTTGAAGCTAACTCGATTATTTCGCCAGAATTTGAAGTTATATCACTTATATAGCAAGTATTTGAAGCTAAATCATTTGTTTCGCATGAATTTGAAGCTAAACCTTATAGATCGCATTGATTTGAAGCTACATCATGTGTTCCGTATGAATTTGAAGATAACTCGTTTATTTCGCCTGCATTTGAAGCTATATCACTTATATCGCAAGTACTTGAAGCTAAAGCATTTCTATCGCATGGATTTGAAGCTAAGCCTTCTACATCACAATGATTTGATGTTACAACATGTGTTTTGCATGGATTTGAAGCCAACTCGTTTATTTCGCCAGCATTTGAAGCTATATCACTTATATCGCAAGTATTTGAAGCTAAAGCATTTCTTTCGCATGGATTTGAAGCAAAAGCCTTCTACATCGCATTGATTTGATGCTACAACATGTGTTTCGCATTGATTTGAAGCCAACTCGTTTATTTCGCCAGCATTTGAAGCTATATCACTTATATCGCAAGTATTTGTAGCTAAATCATTTGTTTCGCATGGATTTGAAGATAAACCTTATACATCGCATTGATTTGTAGCTACATCATGTGTTCCGCACGGATTTGAAGCTAGCTCGTTTATTTCGCCTGCATTTGAAGCTACATCACTTATATCGCAAGTATTTGAAGCTAAATCATTTCTTTCGCATGGATTTGAAGCTAAACCTTCTACATCGCATTGATTTGGTGCTCCAACATGTGTTTCGCATGGATTTTAAGCCAACTCGTTTATTTCGCCAGCATTTGAAGCTATATCACTTATATCGCAAGTATTTGTAGCTAAATCATTTGTTTCGCATGGATTTGAACATAAACCTTATACATCGCATTGATTTGTAGCTACATCATGTGTTCCGCATGGATTTGAAGCTAGCTCGTTTATTTCGCATGCATTTGAAGCTATATCACTTATATCGCAAGTATTTGAAGCTAAAGCATTTCTATCGCATGGATTTGAAGCTAAGCCTTCTACATCACAATGATTTGATGTTACAACATGTGTTTCGCATGGATTTGAAGCCAACTCGTTTATTTCGCCAGCATTTGAAGCTATATCACTTATATCGCAAGTATTTGAAGCTAAATCATTTGTCCCGCATGGATTTGAAGCTAAACCTTATTCATCGCATTGATTTGAAGCTAAACCTATCACATTGCATTGATTTGATGCTACATCATGTGATTCGCGTGGATTTGAAGCTAACTCGATTATTTCGCCAGCATTTGACGCTAGACAACTTATATGGCAAGTATTTGAAGTTAAATCGCTTGCTACACATGGATTTGAAGTTAAACCTTCAACATCGCATTGATCTGAAGCTACATCATTGGTTTCGCATGGAGTTGAAGCTAACTCGATTATTTCGCCAGAATTTGAAGCTATATCACTTATATCGCAAGTATTTGAAGCTAAAGCATTTCTTTCGCATGGATTTGAAGCTAAACCTTATAGATCGCATTGATTTGAAGCTACATCATGTGTTCCGTATGGATTTGAAGCTAACTCGTTTATTTCGCCTGCATTTGAAGCTATATCACTTATATCGCAAGTACTTGAAGCTAAAGCATTTCTATCGCATGGATTTGAAGCTAAGCCTTCTACATCACAATGATTTGATGTTACAACATGTGTTTCGCATGGATTTGAAGCCAACTCGTTTATTTCGCCAGCATTTGAAGCTATATCACTTATATCGCAAGTATTTGAAACTAAAGCATTTCTTTCGCATGGATTTGAAGCAAAAGCCTTCTACATCGCATTGATTTGATGCTACAACATGTGTTTCGCATTGATTTGAAGCCAACTCGTTTATTTCGCCAGCATTTGAAGCTATATCACTTATATCGCAAGTATTTGTAGCTAAATCATTTGTTTCGCATGGATTTGAAGATAAACCTTATAAATCGCATTGATTTGTAGCTACATCATGTGTTCCGCACGGATTTGAAGCTAGCTCGTTTATTTCGCCTGCATTTGAAGCTACATCACTTATATCGCAAGTATTTGAAGCTAAATCATTTCTTTCGCATGGATTTGAAGCTAAACCTTCTACAGCGCATTGATTTGGTGCTCCAACATGTGTTTCGCATGGATTTTAAGCCAACTCGTTTATTTCGCCAGCATTTGAAGCTATATCACTTATATCGCAAGTATTTGTAGCTAAATCATTTGTTTCGCATGGATTTGAACATAAACCTTATACATCGCATTGATTTGTAGCTACATCATGTGTTCCGCATGGATTTGAAGCTAGCTCGTTTATTTCGCATGCATTTGAAGCTACATCACTTATATCGCAAGTATTTGTAGCTAAATCATTTGTTTCGCATGGATTTGAAGCTAGCTCGTATATTTCGCCAGCATTTGAAGCTATATCACTTATATCGCAAGTATTTGTAGCTAAATCATTTGTTTCGCATGGATTTGAAGCTAAACATTATACATCGCATTGATTTGAATCTACATCATGTGTTCCGCATCGATTTGAAGCCAACTCGCTTATTTCGCCAGCATTTGACGCTACATCACTTATATCGCAAGTATTTGTAGCTATATCATTTGTTTCGCATGGATTTGAAGCTAAACCTTATAGATCGCATTGATTTGATGTTACAACATGTGTTTCGCATGGATTCGAAGCCAACTCGTTTATTTCGCCAGCATTTGAAGCTACATCACTTATATCGCAAGTATTTGTAGCTATATCATTTGTTTCGCATGGATTTGAAGCTAAACCTTCTACATCGCATTAATTTGAAGCTACATCGTGGGTTTCGCATGGATTTGAAGCTATCTCGTTTATTTCGCCAGCATTTGAAGCTACATCACTTATATCGCAAGTATTTGAAGCAAAATCATTTGTTTCGCATGGATTTGAAGCTAAACATTATACATCGCATTGATTTGAATCTACATCATGTGTTCCGCATCGATTTGAAGCCAACTCGCTTATTTCGCCAGCATTTGACGCTACATCACTTATATCGCAAGTATTTGTAGCTATATCATTTGTTTCGCATGGATTTGAAGCTAAACCTTATAGATCGCATTGATTTGATGTTACAACATGTGTTTCGCATGGATTCGAAGCCAACTCGTTTATTTCGCCAGCATTTGAAGCTACATCACTTATATCGCAAGTATTTGTAGCTATATCATTTGTTTCGCATGGATTTGAAGCTAAACCTTCTACATCGCATTAATTTGAAGCTACATCGTGGGTTTCGCATGGATTTGAAGCTATCTCGTTTATTTCGCCTGCATTTGAAGCTACATCACTTATATCGCAAGTATTTGAAGCTAAAGCATTTCTTTCGCATGGATTTGAAGCAAAAGCCTTCTACATCCCATTGATTTGATGCTACAACATGTGTTTCGCATGGCATTGAAGCCAACTCGTTTATTTCGCCAGCATTTGAAGCTATATCAGTTATATCGCAAGTATTTGTAGCTAAATCATTTGTTTCGCATGGATTTGAAGATAAACCTTATACATCGCATTGATTTGTAGCTACATCATGTGTTCCGCACGGATTTGAAGCTAGCTCGTTTATTTCGCCTGCATTTGAAGCTACATCACTTATATCGCAAGTATTTGAAACTAAATCATTTCTTTCGCATGGATTTGAAGCTAAACCTTCTACATCGCATTGATTTGATGCTCCAACATGTGTTTCGCATGGATTTTAAGCCAACTCGTTTATTTCGCCAGCATTTGAAGCTATATCACTTATATCGCAAGTATTTGTAGCTAAATCATTTGTTTCGCATGGATTTGAAGATAAACCTTATACATCGCATTGATTTGTAGCTACATCATGTGTTTCGCATGGATTTGAAGCTAGCTCGTTTATTTCGCATGCATTTGAAGCTACATCACTTATATCGCAAGTATTTGAAGCTAAAGCATTTCTATCGCATGGATTTGAAGCTAAGCCTTCTACATCACAATGATTTGATGTTACAACATGTGTTTCGCATGGATTTGAAGCCAACTCGTTTATTTCGCCAGCATTTGAAGCTATATCACTTATATTGCAAGTATTTGTAGCTAAATCATTTGTTTCGCATGGATTTGAAGCTAAAACTTTTACATCGCATATATTTGAAGCTACATCGTGGGTTTCGCATGGATTTGAAGCTATCTCGTTTATTTCGCCAGCATTTCAAGCTATATCACTTATATCGCAAGTATTTGAAGCTAAATCATTTGTTTCGTATGGTTTTCAAGCCAATCCTTCCACATCGCATTGATTTGAGGCTACATCATGTGTATCGCATGAATTTGAAGCTAACTCGATTATTTCGCCAGAATTTGAAGCTATATCACTTATATCTCAAGTACTTGAAGCTAAATCATTTGTTTCGCCTGGATTTGATTCTAAACCATCTACATCGCTTTGATTTGAAGCTACATCATGTGTTTGTGCATGGATTTGTAGCTAACTCGTTTATTTGGCCAGCATTTGAAGCTATATCACTTATATCGCAAGTATTTGAAGCTAAATCATTTGTCCCGCATGGATTTGAAGCTAAACCTTATACATCGCACTGATTTGAAGCTACATCATGTGTTCCGCATGGATTTGAAGCTAACTCGTTTATTTCGCCTGCATTTGAAGCGATATCACTTATATCGCAAGTACTTGAAGCTAAATCATTTGTTTCGCATGGATTTGATTCTAAACCATCTACATCGCATTGATTTGAAGCTACATCGCGAGTTTCGCATGGATTTGAAACTATCTCGTTTATTTCGCCAGCATTTGAAGCTATATCACTTATATCGCAAGTATTGGAAGCTAAATCATTTGTTTCGCATGGATTTGAAGCTAAACCATCTACATCGCATTGATGTGAAGCTACATCATGTATTCCGCATGAATTTGAAGCTAACTCGTTTATATCGCCTGCATTTGAAGCTACACCAATATATCGTAAGTATTTGTAGCTAAAGCATTTCTTTCGCATGGATTTGAAGCTAAACCTTCTACATCACATTGATTTGATGCTACAACATGTGTTTCGTATGGATTTGAAGCCAACTCGTTTATTTCGCCAGCATTTGAAGCAATATCACTTATATCACAAGTATTTGTAGCTAAATAATTTGTTTCGCACGGATTTGATTCTAAACCATCTACATCGCATTGATTTGAAGCTACATCATGTGTTCCGCATGGATTTGAAGCTAACTCGTTTATTTCGCCTGCATTTGAAAGTACATCACTCATATCGCAAGTATTTGAAGCTAAAGCATTTCTTTCGCATGGATTTGAAGCTAAACCTTCTACATCGCATTGATTTGATGCTCCAACATGTATTTCGCATGGATTTTAAGCCAACTCGTTTAATTCGCCAGCATTTGAAGCTATATCACTTATATCGCAAGTAATTGTAGCTAAATCATTTGTTTCGCATGGATTTGAAGACAAACCTTATACATCGCATTGATTTGTAGCTACATCATGTGTTCCGCACGGATTTGAAGCTAGCTCGTTTATTTCGCCTGCATTTGAAACTACATCACTTATATCGCAAGTATTTGAAGCTAAAGCATTTCTTTCGCATGGATTTGAAGCAAAAGCCTTCTACATCGCATTGATTTGATGCTACAACATGTGTTTCGCATGGATTTGAAGCCAACTCGTTTATTTCGCCAGCATTTGAAGCTTTATCACTTCTATCGCAAGTATTTGAAGCTAAATCATTTGTCCCGCATGGATTTGAAGCTAAACCTTATACATCGCACTGATTTGAAGCTACATCATGTGTTCCGCATGGATTTGAAGCTAACTCGTTTATTTCGCCTGCATTTGAAGCGATATCACTTATATCGCAAGTACTTGAAGCTAAATCATTTGTTTCGCATGGATTTGATTCTAAACCATCTACATCGCATTGATTTGAAGCTACATCGCGAGTTTCGCATGGATTTGAAACTATCTCGTTTATTTCGCCAGCATTTGAAGCTATATCACTTATATCGCAAGTATTGGAAGCTAAATCATTTGTTTCGCATGGATTTGAAGCTAAACCATCTACATCGCATTGATGTGAAGCTACATCATGTGTTCCGCATGAATTTGAAGCTAACTCGTTTATATCGCCTGCATTTGAAGCTACACCAATATATCGTAAGTATTTGTAGCTAAAGCATTTCTTTCGCATGGATTTGAAGCTAAACCTTCTACATCACATTGATTTGATGCTACAACATGTGTTTCGTATGGATTTGAAGCCAACTCGTTTATTTCGCCAGCATTTGAAGCAATATCACTTATATCACAAGTATTTGTAGCTAAATAATTTGTTTCGCACGGATTTGATTCTAAACCATCTACATCGCATTGATTTGAAGCTACATCATGTGTTCCGCATGGATTTGAAGCTAACTCGTTTATTTCGCCTGCATTTGAAACTACATCACTTATATCGCAAGTATTTGAAGCTAAAGCATTTCTTTCGCATGGATTTGAAGCTAAACCTTCTACATTGCATTGATTTGATGCTCCAACATGTATTTCGCATGGATTTTAAGCCAACTCGTTTAATTCGCCAGCATTTGAAGCTATATCACTTATATCGCAAGTAATTGTAGCTAAATCATTTGTTTCGCATGGATTTGAAGACAAACCTTATACATCGCATTGATTTGTAGCTACATCATGTGTTCCGCACGGATTTGAAGCTAGCTCGTTTATTTCGCCTGCATTTGAAACTACATCACTTATATCGCAAGTATTTGAAGCTAAAGCATTTCTTTCGCATGGATTTGAAGCAAAAGCCTTCTACATCGCATTGATTTGATGCTACAACATGTGTTTCGCATGGATTTGAAGCCAACTCGTTTATTTCGCCAGCATTTGAAGCTTTATCACTTATATCGCAAGTATTGGAAGCTAAATCATTTGTTTCGCATGGATTTGAAGCTAAACCTTATACATGGCATTGATTTGAATCTACATCATGTGTTCCGCATGGATTTGAAGCTAACTCGTTTATTTCGCCCGCATTTGAAGCCACATCACTTATATCGCAATTATTTGAAGCTAAAGCATTTCTTTCGCATGGATTTGAAGCTAAGCCTTCTACATCGCATTGATTTGATGCTCCAACATGTATTTCGCATGGATTTTAAGCCAACTCGTTTAATTCGCCAGCATTTGAAGCTATATCACTTATATCGCAAGTAATTGTAGCTAAATCATTTGTTTCGCATGGATTTGAAGATAAACCTTATACAACGCATTGATTTGTAGCTACATCATGTGTTCCGCATGGATTTGAAGCTAGCTCGTTTATTTCGCCAGCCTTTGAAGCTACATCACTTATATCGCAAGTATTTGTAGCTATATCATTTGTTTCGCATGGATTTGAAGCTAAACCTTCTACATCGCATTGATTTGATGTTACAACATGTGTTTCGCATGGATTCGAAGCCAACTCGTTTATTTCGCCAGCATTTGAAGCTACATCACTTATATCGCAAGTATTTGTAGCTATATCATTTGTTTCGCATGGATTTGTAGCTAAACCTTCTACATCGCATTAATTTGAAGCTACATCGTGGGTTTCGCATGGATTTGAAGCTATCTCGTTTATTTCGCCTGCATTTGAAGCTACATCACTTATATCGCAAGTATTTGAAGCTAAAGCATTTCTTTCGCATGGATTTGAAGCAAAAGCCTTCTACATCGCATTGATTTGATGCTACAACATGTGTTTCGCATGGCATTGAAGCCAACTCGTTTATTTCGCCAGCATTTGAAGCTATATCAGTTATATCGCAAGTATTTGTAGCTAAATCATTTGTTTCGCATGGATTTGAAGATAAACCTTATACATCGCATTGATTTGTAGCTACATCATGTGTTCCGCACGGATTTGAAGCTAGCTCGTTTATTTCGCCTGCATTTGAAGCTACATCACTTATATCGCAAGTATTTGAAGCTAAATCATTTCTTTCGCATGGATTTGAAGCTAAACCTTCTACATCGCATTGATTTGATGCTCCAACATGTGTTTCGCATGGATTTTAAGCCAACTCGTTTATTTCGCCAGCATTTGAAGCTATATCACTTATATCGCAAGTATTTGTAGCTAAATCATTTGTTTCGCATGGATTTGAAGATAAACCTTATACATCGCATTGATTTGTAGCTACATCATGTGTTTCGCATGGATTTGAAGCTAGCTCGTTTATTTCGCATGCATTTGAAGCTACATCACTTATATCGCAAGTATTTGAAGCTAAAGCATTTCTATCGCATGGATTTGAAGCTAAGCCTTCTACATCACAATGATTTGATGTTACAACATGTGTTTCGCATGGATTTGAAGCCAACTCGTTTATTTCGCCAGCATTTGAAGCTATATCACTTATATTGCAAGTATTTGTAGCTAAATCATTTGTTTCGCATGGATTTGAAGCTAAAACTTTTACATCGCATATATTTGAAGCTACATCGTGGGTTTCGCATGGATTTGAAGCTATCTCGTTTATTTCGCCAGCATTTCAAGCTATATCACTTATATCGCAAGTATTTGAAGCTAAATCATTTGTTTCGCATGGTTTTCAAGCCAATCCTTCCACATCGCATTGATTTGAGGCTACATCATGTGTATCGCATGAATTTGAAGCTAACTCGATTATTTCGCCAGAATTTGAAGCTATATCACTTATATCTCAAGTACTTGAAGCTAAATCATTTGTTTCGCCTGGATTTGATTCTAAACCATCTACATCGCTTTGATTTGAAGCTACATCATGTGTTTGTGCATGGATTTGTAGCTAACTCGTTTATTTGGCCAGCATTTGAAGCTATATCACTTATATCGCAAGTATTTGAAGCTAAATCATTTGTCCCGCATGGATTTGAAGCTAAACCTTATACATCGCATTGATTTGAAGCTACATCATGTGTTCCGCATGGATTTGAAGCTAACTCGTTTATTTCGCCTGCATTTGAAGCGATATCACTTATATCGCAAGTACTTGAAGCTAAATCATTTGTTTCGCATGGATTTGATTCTAAACCATCTACATCGCATTGATTTGAAGCTACATCGCGAGTTTCGCATGGATTTGAAACTATCTCGTTTATTTCGCCAGCATTTGAAGCAATATCACTTATATCACAAGTATTTGTAGCTAAATAATTTGTTTCGCACGGATTTGATTCTAAACCATCTACATCGCATTGATTTGAAGCTACATCATGTGTTCCGCATGGATTTGAAGCTAACTCGTTTATTTCGCCTGCATTTGAAACTACATCACTTATATCGCAAGTATTTGAAGCTAAAGCATTTCTTTCGCATGGATTTGAAGCTAAACCTTCTACATCGCATTGATTTGATGCTCCAACATGTATTTCGCATGGATTTTAAGCCAACTCGTTTAATTCGCCAGCATTTGAAGCTATATCACTTATATCGCAAGTAATTGTAGCTAAATCATTTGTTTCGCATGGATTTGAAGACAAACCTTATACATCGCATTGATTTGTAGCTACATCATGTGTTCCGCACGGATTTGAAGCTAGCTCGTTTATTTCGCCTGCATTTGAAACTACATCACTTATATCGCAAGTATTTGAAGCTAAAGCATTTCTTTCGCATGGATTTGAAGCAAAAGCCTTCTACATCGCATTGATTTGATGCTACAACATGTGTTTCGCATGGATTTGAAGCCAACTCGTTTATTTCGCCAGCATTTGAAGCTTTATCACTTATATCGCAAGTATTGGAAGCTAAATCATTTGTTTCGCATGGATTTGAAGCTAAACCTTATACATGGCATTGATTTGAATCTACATCATGTGTTCCGCATGGATTTGAAGCTAACTCGTTTATTTCGCCCGCATTTGAAGCCACATCACTTATATCGCAATTATTTGAAGCTAAAGCATTTCTTTCGCATGGATTTGAAGCTAAGCCTTCTACATCGCATTGATTTGATGCTCCAACATGTATTTCGCATGGATTTTAAGCCAACTCGTTTAATTCGCCAGCATTTGAAGCTATATCACTTATATCGCAAGTTATTGTAGCTAAATCATTTGTTTCGCATGGATTTGAAGATAAACCTTATACAACGCATTGATTTGTAGCTACATCATGTGTTCCGCATGGATTTGAAGCTAGCTCGTTTATTTCGCCAGCCTTTGAAGCTATATCACTTATATCGCAAGTATTTGTAACTAAATCATTTGTTTCGCATGGATTTGATTCTAAACCGTCTACATCGCATTGATTTGAAGCTACATCATGTGTTCCGCATGGATTTGAAGCTAACTCGTTTATTTCGCCTGCATTTGAAGCTACAGCACTTATATCGCAAGTATTTGAAGCTAAAGCATTTCTTTCGCATGGATTTGAAGCTAAACCTTCTACATCGCATTGATTTGATGCTCCAACATGTATTTCGCATGGATTTTAAGCCAACACGTTTAATTCGCCAGCATTTGAAGCTATATCACTTATATCGCAAGTAATTGTAGCTAAATCATTTGTTTCGCATGGATTTGAAGATAAACCTTATACAACGCATTGATTTGAAGCTACATCATGTGTTCCGCATAGATTTGAAGCTAACTCGTTTATTTCGCCTGCATTTGAAGCTATATCACTTATATCGCAAGTACTTGAAGCTAAATCATTTGTTTCGCATGGATTTGATTCTAAACCATCTACATCGCATTGATTTGAAGCTACATCATGTGTTTCGCGTGGATTTGTAGCTAACTCGTTTATTTGGCCAGCATTTGAAGCTATATCACATATATCGCAAGTATTTGAAGCTAAATCATTTGTCCCGCATGGATTTGAAGCTAAACCTTATACATCGCATTGATTTGAAGCTACATCATGTGTTCCGCATGGATTTGAAGCTAACTCGTTTATTTCGCCTGCATTTGAAGCGATATCACTTATATCGCAAGTACTTGAAGCTAAATCATTTGTTTCGCATGGATTTGATTCTAAACCATCTACATCGCATTGATTTGAAGCTACATCGCGAGTTTCGCATGGATTTGAAGCTAACTCGATTATTTCGCCAGCATTTGACGCTAGACAACTTATATCGCAAGTATTTGAAGTTAAATTGCTAGCTACACATGGATTTGAAGTTAAACCTTCAACATCGCATTGATCTGAAGCTACATCATTGGTTTCGCATGGAGTTGAAACTAACTCGATTATTTCGCCAGAATTTGAAGGTATTTCACTTATATCGCAAGTATTTGTAGCTAAAGCATTTCTTTCGCATGGATTTGAAGCTAAGCCTTCTACATCGCATTGATTTGATGCTACAACATGTTTTTCGCATTGATTTGAAGCCAACTCGTTTATTTCGCCAGCATTTGAAGCTATATCACTTATATCGCAAGTATTTGTAGCTAAATCATTTGTTTCGCATGGATTTGAAGATAAACCTTATACATCGCATTGATTTGTAGCTACATCATGTGTTCCGCATGGATTTGAAGCTAGCTCGTTTATTTCGCATGCATTTGAAGCTACATCACTTATATCGCAAGTATTTGAAGCTAAAGCATTTCTATCGCATGGATTTGAAGCTAAGCCTTCTACATCACAATGATTTGATGTTACAACATGTGTTTCGCATGGATTTGAAGCCAACTCGTTTATTTCGCCAGCATTTGAAGCTATATCACTTATATCGCAAGTAATTGTAGCTAAATCATTTGTTTCGCATGGATTTGAAGACAAACCTTATACATCGCATTGATTTGTAGCTACATCATGTGTTCCGCACGGATTTGAAGCTAGCTCGTTTATTTCGCCTGCATTTGAAACTACATCACTTATATCGCAAGTATTTGAAGCTAAAGCATTTCTTTCGCATGGATTTGAAGCAAAAGCCTTCTACATCGCATTGATTTGATGCTACAACATGTGTTTCGCATGGATTTGAAGCCAACTCGTTTATTTCGCCAGCATTTGAAGCTTTATCACTTATATCGCAAGTATTGGAAGCTAAATCATTTGTTTCGCATGGATTTGAAGCTAAACCTTATACATGGCATTGATTTGAATCTACATCATGTGTTCCGCATGGATTTGAAGCTAACTCGTTTATTTCGCCCGCATTTGAAGCCACATCACTTATATCGCAATTATTTGAAGCTAAAGCATTTCTTTCGCATGGATTTGAAGCTAAGCCTTCTACATCGCATTGATTTGATGCTCCAACATGTATTTCGCATGGATTTTAAACCAACTCGTTTAATTCGCCAGCATTTGAAGCTATATCACTTATATCGCAAGTAATTGTAGCTAAATCATTTGTTTCGCATGGATTTGAAGATAAACCTTATACAACGCATTGATTTGTAGCTACATCATGTGTTCCGCATGGATTTGAAGCTAGCTCGTTTATTTCGCCAGCCTTTGAAGCTATATCACTCATATCGCAAGTATTTGTAACTAAATCATTTGTTTCGCATGGATTTGATTCTAAACCGTCTACATCGCATTGATTTGAAGCTACATCATGTGTTCCGCATGGATTTGAAGCTAACTCGTTTATTTCGCCTGCATTTGAAGCTACAGCACTTATATCGCAAGTATTTGAAGCTAAAGCATTTCTTTCGCATGGATTTGAAGCTAAACCTTCTACATCGCATTGATTTGATGCTCCAACATGTATTTCGCATGGATTTTAAGCCAACACGTTTAATTCGCCAGCATTTGAAGCTATATCACTTATATCGCAAGTAATTGAAGCTAAATCATTTGTTTCGCATGGATTTGAAGATAAACCTTATACAACGCATTGATTTGAAGCTACATCATGTGTTCCGCATAGATTTGAAGCTAACTCGTTTATTTCGCCTGCATTTGAAGCTATATCACTTATATCGCAAGTACTTGAAGCTAAATCATTTGTTTCGCATGGATTTGATTCTAAACCATCTACATCGCATTGATTTGAAGCTACATCATGTGTTTCGCGTGGATTTGTAGCTAACTCGTTTATTTGGCCAGCATTTGAAGCTATATCACATATATCGCAAGTATTTGAAGCTAAATCATTTGTCCCGCATGGATTTGAAGCTAAACCTTATACATCGCATTGATTTGAAGCTACATCATGTGTTCCGCATGGATTTGAAGCTAACTCGTTTATTTCGCCTGCATTTGAAGCGATATCACTTATATCGCAAGTACTTGAAGCTAAATCATTTGTTTCGCATGGATTTGATTCTAAACCATCTACATCGCATTGATTTGAAGCTACATCGCGAGTTTCGCATGGATTTGAAGCTAACTCGATTATTTCGCCAGCATTTGACGCTAGACAACTTATATCGCAAGTATTTGAAGTTAAATTGCTAGCTACACATGGATTTGAAGTTAAACCTTCAACATCGCATTGATCTGAAGCTACATCATTGGTTTCGCATGGAGTTGAAACTAACTCGATTATTTCGCCAGAATTTGAAGGTATTTCACTTATATCGCAAGTATTTGTAGCTAAAGCATTTCTTTCGCATGGATTTGAAGCTAAGCCTTCTACATCGCATTGATTTGATGCTACAACATGTGTTTCGCATTGATTTGAAGCCAACTCGTTTATTTCGCCAGCATTTGAAGCTATATCACTTATATCGCAAGTATTTGTAGCTAAATCATTTGTTTCGCATGGATTTGAAGATAAACCTTATACATCGCATTGATTTGTAGCTACATCATGTGTTCCGCATGGATTTGAAGCTAGCTCGTTTATTTCGCATGCATTTGAAGCTACATCACTTATATCGCAAGTATTTGAAGCTAAAGCATTTCTATCGCATGGATTTGAAGCTAAGCCTTCTACATCACAATGATTTGATGTTACAACATGTGTTTCGCATGGATTTGAAGCCAACTCGTTTATTTCGCCAGCATTTGAAGCTATATCACTTATATCGCAAGTATTTGTAGCTAAATCATTTGTTTCGCATGGATTTGAAGCTAAACCTTTTACATCGCATATATTTGAAGCTACATCGTGGGTTTCGCATGGATTTGAAGCTATCTCGTTTATTTCGCCAGCATTTCAAGCTATATCACTTATATCGCAAGTACTTGAAGCTAAATCATTTGTTTCGCATGGATTTGATTCTAAACCATCTACATCGCATTGATTTGAAGCTACATCGCGAGTTTCGCATGGATTTGAAGCTATCTCGTTTATTTCGCCAGCATTTGAAGCTATATCACTTATATCGCAAGTATTGGAAGCTAAATCATTTGTTTCGCATGGATTTGAAGCTAAACCTTCTACATCACATTGATTTGATGCTACAACATGTGTTTCGTATGGATTTGAAGCCAACTCGTTTATTTCGCCAGCATTTGAAGCAATATCACTTATATCACAAGTATTTGTAGCTAAATAATTTGTTTCGCACGGATTTGATTCTAAACCATCTACATCGCATTGATTTGAAGCTACATCATGTGTTCCGCATGGATTTGAAGCTAACTTGTTTATTTCGCCTGCATTTGATGCTACATCACTTATATCGCAAGTATTTGAAGCTAAAGCATTTCTTTCGCATGGATTTGGAGCTAAACCTTCTACATCGCATTGATTTGATGCTCCAACATGTGTTTCGCATGGATTTTAAGCCAACTCGTTTATTTCGCCAGCATTTGAAGCTATATCACTTATATCGCAAGTATTTGTAGCTAAATCATTTGTTTCGCATGGATTTGAAGACAAACCTTATACATGGCATTGATTTGAATCTACATCATGTGTTCCGCATGGATTTGAAGCTAACTCGTTTATTTCGCCCGCATTTGAAGCCACATCACTTATATCGCAATTATTTGAAGCTAAAGCATTTCTTTCGCATGGATTTGAAGCTAAGCCTTCTACATCGCATTGATTTGATGCTCCAACATGTATTTCGCATGGATTTTAAGCCAACTCGTTTAATTCGCCAGCATTTGAAGCTATATCACTTATATCGCAAGTTATTGTAGCTAAATCATTTGTTTCGCATGGATTTGAAGATAAACCTTATACAACGCATTGATTTGTAGCTACATCATGTGTTCCGCATGGATTTGAAGCTAGCTCGTTTATTTCGCCAGCCTTTGAAGCTATATCACTTATATCGCAAGTATTTGTAACTAAATCATTTGTTTCGCATGGATTTGATTCTAAACCGTCTACATCGCATTGATTTGAAGCTACATCATGTGTTCCGCATGGATTTGAAGCTAACTCGTTTATTTCGCCTGCATTTGAAGCTACAGCACTTATATCGCAAGTATTTGAAGCTAAAGCATTTCTTTCGCATGGATTTGAAGCTAAACCTTCTACATCGCATTGATTTGATGCTCCAACATGTATTTCGCATGGATTTTAAGCCAACACGTTTAATTCGCCAGCATTTGAAGCTATATCACTTATATCGCAAGTAATTGTAGCTAAATCATTTGTTTCGCATGGATTTGAAGATAAACCTTATACAACGCATTGATTTGAAGCTACATCATGTGTTCCGCATAGATTTGAAGCTAACTCGTTTATTTCGCCTGCATTTGAAGCTATATCACTTATATCGCAAGTACTTGAAGCTAAATCATTTGTTTCGCATGGATTTGATTCTAAACCATCTACATCGCATTGATTTGAAGCTACATCATGTGTTTCGCGTGGATTTGTAGCTAACTCGTTTATTTGGCCAGCATTTGAAGCTATATCACATATATCGCAAGTATTTGAAGCTAAATCATTTGTCCCGCATGGATTTGAAGCTAAACCTTATACATCGCATTGATTTGAAGCTACATCATGTGTTCCGCATGGATTTGAAGCTAACTCGTTTATTTCGCCTGCATTTGAAGCGATATCACTTATATCGCAAGTACTTGAAGCTAAATCATTTGTTTCGCATGGATTTGATTCTAAACCATCTACATCGCATTGATTTGAAGCTACATCGCGAGTTTCGCATGGATTTGAAGCTAACTCGATTATTTCGCCAGCATTTGACGCTAGACAACTTATATCGCAAGTATTTGAAGTTAAATTGCTAGCTACACATGGATTTGAAGTTAAACCTTCAACATCGCATTGATCTGAAGCTACATCATTGGTTTCGCATGGAGTTGAAACTAACTCGATTATTTCGCCAGAATTTGAAGGTATTTCACTTATATCGCAAGTATTTGTAGCTAAAGCATTTCTTTCGCATGGATTTGAAGCTAAGCCTTCTACATCGCATTGATTTGATGCTACAACATGTTTTTCGCATTGATTTGAAGCCAACTCGTTTATTTCGCCAGCATTTGAAGCTATATCACTTATATCGCAAGTATTTGTAGCTAAATCATTTGTTTCGCATGGATTTGAAGATAAACCTTATACATCGCATTGATTTGTAGCTACATCATGTGTTCCGCATGGATTTGAAGCTAGCTCGTTTATTTCGCATGCATTTGAAGCTACATCACTTATATCGCAAGTATTTGAAGCTAAAGCATTTCTATCGCATGGATTTGAAGCTAAGCCTTCTACATCACAATGATTTGATGTTACAACATGTGTTTCGCATGGATTTGAAGCCAACTCGTTTATTTCGCCAGCATTTGAAGCTATATCACTTATATCGCAAGTAATTGTAGCTAAATCATTTGTTTCGCATGGATTTGAAGACAAACCTTATACATCGCATTGATTTGTAGCTACATCATGTGTTCCGCACGGATTTGAAGCTAGCTCGTTTATTTCGCCTGCATTTGAAACTACATCACTTATATCGCAAGTATTTGAAGCTAAAGCATTTCTTTCGCATGGATTTGAAGCAAAAGCCTTCTACATCGCATTGATTTGATGCTACAACATGTGTTTCGCATGGATTTGAAGCCAACTCGTTTATTTCGCCAGCATTTGAAGCTTTATCACTTATATCGCAAGTATTGGAAGCTAAATCATTTGTTTCGCATGGATTTGAAGCTAAACCTTATACATGGCATTGATTTGAATCTACATCATGTGTTCCGCATGGATTTGAAGCTAACTCGTTTATTTCGCCCGCATTTGAAGCCACATCACTTATATCGCAATTATTTGAAGCTAAAGCATTTCTTTCGCATGGATTTGAAGCTAAGCCTTCTACATCGCATTGATTTGATGCTCCAACATGTATTTCGCATGGATTTTAAACCAACTCGTTTAATTCGCCAGCATTTGAAGCTATATCACTTATATCGCAAGTAATTGTAGCTAAATCATTTGTTTCGCATGGATTTGAAGATAAACCTTATACAACGCATTGATTTGTAGCTACATCATGTGTTCCGCATGGATTTGAAGCTAGCTCGTTTATTTCGCCAGCCTTTGAAGCTATATCACTCATATCGCAAGTATTTGTAACTAAATCATTTGTTTCGCATGGATTTGATTCTAAACCGTCTACATCGCATTGATTTGAAGCTACATCATGTGTTCCGCATGGATTTGAAGCTAACTCGTTTATTTCGCCTGCATTTGAAGCTACAGCACTTATATCGCAAGTATTTGAAGCTAAAGCATTTCTTTCGCATGGATTTGAAGCTAAACCTTCTACATCGCATTGATTTGATGCTCCAACATGTATTTCGCATGGATTTTAAGCCAACACGTTTAATTCGCCAGCATTTGAAGCTATATCACTTATATCGCAAGTAATTGAAGCTAAATCATTTGTTTCGCATGGATTTGAAGATAAACCTTATACAACGCATTGATTTGAAGCTACATCATGTGTTCCGCATAGATTTGAAGCTAACTCGTTTATTTCGCCTGCATTTGAAGCTATATCACTTATATCGCAAGTACTTGAAGCTAAATCATTTGTTTCGCATGGATTTGATTCTAAACCATCTACATCGCATTGATTTGAAGCTACATCATGTGTTTCGCGTGGATTTGTAGCTAACTCGTTTATTTGGCCAGCATTTGAAGCTATATCACATATATCGCAAGTATTTGAAGCTAAATCATTTGTCCCGCATGGATTTGAAGCTAAACCTTATACATCGCATTGATTTGAAGCTACATCATGTGTTCCGCATGGATTTGAAGCTAACTCGTTTATTTCGCCTGCATTTGAAGCGATATCACTTATATCGCAAGTACTTGAAGCTAAATCATTTGTTTCGCATGGATTTGATTCTAAACCATCTACATCGCATTGATTTGAAGCTACATCGCGAGTTTCGCATGGATTTGAAGCTAACTCGATTATTTCGCCAGCATTTGACGCTAGACAACTTATATCGCAAGTATTTGAAGTTAAATTGCTAGCTACACATGGATTTGAAGTTAAACCTTCAACATCGCATTGATCTGAAGCTACATCATTGGTTTCGCATGGAGTTGAAACTAACTCGATTATTTCGCCAGAATTTGAAGGTATTTCACTTATATCGCAAGTATTTGTAGCTAAAGCATTTCTTTCGCATGGATTTGAAGCTAAGCCTTCTACATCGCATTGATTTGATGCTACAACATGTGTTTCGCATTGATTTGAAGCCAACTCGTTTATTTCGCCAGCATTTGAAGCTATATCACTTATATCGCAAGTATTTGTAGCTAAATCATTTGTTTCGCATGGATTTGAAGATAAACCTTATACATCGCATTGATTTGTAGCTACATCATGTGTTCCGCATGGATTTGAAGCTAGCTCGTTTATTTCGCATGCATTTGAAGCTACATCACTTATATCGCAAGTATTTGAAGCTAAAGCATTTCTATCGCATGGATTTGAAGCTAAGCCTTCTACATCACAATGATTTGATGTTACAACATGTGTTTCGCATGGATTTGAAGCCAACTCGTTTATTTCGCCAGCATTTGAAGCTATATCACTTATATCGCAAGTATTTGTAGCTAAATCATTTGTTTCGCATGGATTTGAAGCTAAACCTTTTACATCGCATATATTTGAAGCTACATCGTGGGTTTCGCATGGATTTGAAGCTATCTCGTTTATTTCGCCAGCATTTCAAGCTATATCACTTATATCGCAAGTACTTGAAGCTAAATCATTTGTTTCGCATGGATTTGATTCTAAACCATCTACATCGCATTGATTTGAAGCTACATCGCGAGTTTCGCATGGATTTGAAGCTATCTCGTTTATTTCGCCAGCATTTGAAGCTATATCACTTATATCGCAAGTATTGGAAGCTAAATCATTTGTTTCGCATGGATTTGAAGCTAAACCTTCTACATCACATTGATTTGATGCTACAACATGTGTTTCGTATGGATTTGAAGCCAACTCGTTTATTTCGCCAGCATTTGAAGCAATATCACTTATATCACAAGTATTTGTAGCTAAATAATTTGTTTCGCACGGATTTGATTCTAAACCATCTACATCGCATTGATTTGAAGCTACATCATGTGTTCCGCATGGATTTGAAGCTAACTTGTTTATTTCGCCTGCATTTGATGCTACATCACTTATATCGCAAGTATTTGAAGCTAAAGCATTTCTTTCGCATGGATTTGGAGCTAAACCTTCTACATCGCATTGATTTGATGCTCCAACATGTGTTTCGCATGGATTTTAAGCCAACTCGTTTATTTCGCCAGCATTTGAAGCTATATCACTTATATCGCAAGTATTTGTAGCTAAATCATTTGTTTCGCATGGATTTGAAGACAAACCTTATACATGGCATTGATTTGAATCTACATCATGTGTTCCGCATGGATTTGAAGCTAACTCGTTTATTTCGCCCGCATTTGAAGCCACATCACTTATATCGCAATTATTTGAAGCTAAAGCATTTCTTTCGCATGGATTTGAAGCTAAGCCTTCTACATCGCATTGATTTGATGCTCCAACATGTATTTCGCATGGATTTTAAGCCAACTCGTTTAATTCGCCAGCATTTGAAGCTATATCACTTATATCGCAAGTTATTGTAGCTAAATCATTTGTTTCGCATGGATTTGAAGATAAACCTTATACAACGCATTGATTTGTAGCTACATCATGTGTTCCGCATGGATTTGAAGCTAGCTCGTTTATTTCGCCAGCCTTTGAAGCTATATCACTTATATCGCAAGTATTTGTAACTAAATCATTTGTTTCGCATGGATTTGATTCTAAACCGTCTACATCGCATTGATTTGAAGCTACATCATGTGTTCCGCATGGATTTGAAGCTAACTCGTTTATTTCGCCTGCATTTGAAGCTACAGCACTTATATCGCAAGTATTTGAAGCTAAAGCATTTCTTTCGCATGGATTTGAAGCTAAACCTTCTACATCGCATTGATTTGATGCTCCAACATGTATTTCGCATGGATTTTAAGCCAACACGTTTAATTCGCCAGCATTTGAAGCTATATCACTTATATCGCAAGTAATTGTAGCTAAATCATTTGTTTCGCATGGATTTGAAGATAAACCTTATACAACGCATTGATTTGAAGCTACATCATGTGTTCCGCATAGATTTGAAGCTAACTCGTTTATTTCGCCTGCATTTGAAGCTATATCACTTATATCGCAAGTACTTGAAGCTAAATCATTTGTTTCGCATGGATTTGATTCTAAACCATCTACATCGCATTGATTTGAAGCTACATCATGTGTTTCGCGTGGATTTGTAGCTAACTCGTTTATTTGGCCAGCATTTGAAGCTATATCACATATATCGCAAGTATTTGAAGCTAAATCATTTGTCCCGCATGGATTTGAAGCTAAACCTTATACATCGCATTGATTTGAAGCTACATCATGTGTTCCGCATGGATTTGAAGCTAACTCGTTTATTTCGCCTGCATTTGAAGCGATATCACTTATATCGCAAGTACTTGAAGCTAAATCATTTGTTTCGCATGGATTTGATTCTAAACCATCTACATCGCATTGATTTGAAGCTACATCGCGAGTTTCGCATGGATTTGAAGCTAACTCGATTATTTCGCCAGCATTTAACGCTAGACAACTTATATCGCAAGTATTTGAAGTTAAATTGCTAGCTACACATGGATTTGAAGTTAAACCTTCAACATCGCATTGATCTGAAGCTACATCATTGGTTTCGCATGGAGTTGAAACTAACTCGATTATTTCGCCAGAATTTGAAGGTATTTCACTTATATCGCAAGTATTTGTAGCTAAAGCATTTCTTTCGCATGGATTTGAAGCTAAGCCTTCTACATCGCATTGATTTGATGCTACAACATGTGTTTCGCATTGATTTGAAGCCAACTCGTTTATTTCGCCAGCATTTGAAGCTATATCACTTATATCGCAAGTATTTGTAGCTAAATCATTTGTTTCGCATGGATTTGAAGATAAACCTTATACATCGCATTGATTTGAAGCTACATCATGTGTTCCGCATGGATTTGAAGCTAACTCGTTTATTTCGCCTGCATTTGAAGCTACAGCACTTATATCGCAAGTATTTGAAGCTAAAGCATTTCTTTCGCATGGATTTGAAGCTAAACCTTCTACATCGCATTGATTTGATGCTCCAACATGTATTTCGCATGGATTTTAAGCCAACACGTTTAATTCGCCAGCATTTGAAGCTATATCACTTATATCGCAAGTAATTGAAGCTAAATCATTTGTTTCGCATGGATTTGAAGATAAACCTTATACAACGCATTGATTTGAAGCTACATCATGTGTTCCGCATAGATTTGAAGCTAACTCGTTTATTTCGCCTGCATTTGAAGCTATATCACTTATATCGCAAGTACTTGAAGCTAAATCATTTGTTTCGCATGGATTTGATTCTAAACCATCTACATCGCATTGATTTGAAGCTACATCATGTGTTTCGCGTGGATTTGTAGCTAACTCGTTTATTTGGCCAGCATTTGAAGCTATATCACATATATCGCAAGTATTTGAAGCTAAATCATTTGTCCCGCATGGATTTGAAGCTAAACCTTATACATCGCATTGATTTGAAGCTACATCATGTGTTCCGCATGGATTTGAAGCTAACTCGTTTATTTCGCCTGCATTTGAAGCGATATCACTTATATCGCAAGTACTTGAAGCTAAATCATTTGTTTCGCATGGATTTGATTCTAAACCATCTACATCGCATTGATTTGAAGCTACATCGCGAGTTTCGCATGGATTTGAAGCTAACTCGATTATTTCGCCAGCATTTGACGCTAGACAACTTATATCGCAAGTATTTGAAGTTAAATTGCTAGCTACACATGGATTTGAAGTTAAACCTTCAACATCGCATTGATCTGAAGCTACATCATTGGTTTCGCATGGAGTTGAAACTAACTCGATTATTTCGCCAGAATTTGAAGGTATTTCACTTATATCGCAAGTATTTGTAGCTAAAGCATTTCTTTCGCATGGATTTGAAGCTAAGCCTTCTACATCGCATTGATTTGATGCTACAACATGTGTTTCGCATTGATTTGAAGCCAACTCGTTTATTTCGCCAGCATTTGAAGCTATATCACTTATATCGCAAGTATTTGTAGCTAAATCATTTGTTTCGCATGGATTTGAAGATAAACCTTATACATCGCATTGATTTGTAGCTACATCATGTGTTCCGCATGGATTTGAAGCTAGCTCGTTTATTTCGCATGCATTTGAAGCTACATCACTTATATCGCAAGTATTTGAAGCTAAAGCATTTCTATCGCATGGATTTGAAGCTAAGCCTTCTACATCACAATGATTTGATGTTACAACATGTGTTTCGCATGGATTTGAAGCCAACTCGTTTATTTCGCCAGCATTTGAAGCTATATCACTTATATCGCAAGTATTTGTAGCTAAATCATTTGTTTCGCATGGATTTGAAGCTAAACCTTTTACATCGCATATATTTGAAGCTACATCGTGGGTTTCGCATGGATTTGAAGCTATCTCGTTTATTTCGCCAGCATTTCAAGCTATATCACTTATATCGCAAGTACTTGAAGCTAAATCATTTGTTTCGCATGGATTTGATTCTAAACCATCTACATCGCATTGATTTGAAGCTACATCGCGAGTTGCGCATGGATTTGAAGCTATCTCGTTTATTTCGCCAGCATTTGAAGCTATATCACTTATATCGCAAGTATTGGAAGCTAAATCATTTGTTTCGCATGGATTTGAAGCTAAACCTTCTACATCACATTGATTTGATGCTACAACATGTGTTTCGTATGGATTTGAAGCCAACTCGTTTATTTCGCCAGCATTTGAAGCAATATCACTTATATCACAAGTATTTGTAGCTAAATAATTTGTTTCGCACGGATTTGATTCTAAACCATCTACATCGCATTGATTTGAAGCTACATCATGTGTTCCGCATGGATTTGAAGCTAACTTGTTTATTTCGCCTGCATTTGATGCTACATCACTTATATCGCAAGTATTTGAAGCTAAAGCATTTCTTTCGCATGGATTTGGAGCTAAACCTTCTACATCGCATTGATTTGATGCTCCAACATGTGTTTCGCATGGATTTTAAGCCAACTCGTTTATTTCGCCAGCATTTGAAGCTATATCACTTATATCGCAAGTATTTGTAGCTAAATCATTTGTTTCGCATGGATTTGAAGACAAACCTTATACATCGCATTGATTTGTAGCTACATCATGTGTTCCGCACGGATTTGAAGCTAGCTCGTTTATTTCGCCTGCATTTGAAACTACATCACTTATATCGCAAGTATTTGAAGCTAAAGCATTTCTTTCGCATGGATTTGAAGCTAAACCTTCTACATCGCATTGATTTGATGCTCCAACATGTATTTCGCATGGATTTTAAGCCAACTCGTTTAATTCGCCAGCATTTGAAGCTATATCACTTATATCGCAAGTAATTGTAGCTAAATCATTTGTTTCGCATGGATTTGAAGATAAACCTTATACAACGCATTGATTTGTAGCTACGTCATGTGTTCCGCATGGATTTGAAGCTAGCTCGTTTATTTCGCCAGCCTTTGAAGCTATATCACTTATATCGCAAGTATTTGAAGCTAAAGCATTTCTTTCGCATGGATTTGGAGCTAAACCTTCTACATCGCATTGATTTGATGCTACAACATGTGTTTCGTATGGATTTGAATCTAACTCGTTTATTTTGCCTGCATTTGAAGCTACATCACTTATATCGCAAGTATTTGAAGCTAAAGCATTTCTTCCACATGGATTTGAAGCTAAACCTTCTACATCGCATTGATTTGATGCTACAACATGTGTTTCGCATGGATTTGAAGCCAACCCGTTTATTTCGCCAGCATTTGAAGCTATATCACTTATATCGCAAGTATTTGTAACTAAATCATTTATTTCGCATGGATTTGATTCTAAAACATTTACATCGCATTGATTTGAAGCTACATCATGTGTTCCGCATGGATTTGAAGCTAACTCGTTTATATCCCTGCATTTGAAGCTACATCAATATATCGTAAGTATTTGAAGCTAAAGCATTTTTTTCGCATGCATTTGAAGCTAAACCTTCTACATCGCATTGATTTGATGCTACAACATGTGTTTCGTATGGATTTGAAGCCAACTCGTTTATTTCGCCAGCATTTGAAGCTACATCACTTATATCGCAAGTATTTGTAGCTATATCATTTGTTTCGCATGGATTTGAAGCTAAACCTTCTACATCGCATTAATTTGAAGCTACGTCGTGGGTTTCGCATGGATTTGAAGCTATCTCGTTTATTTCGCCAGCATTTGAAGCTATATCACATATATCGCAAGTATTTGAAGCTAAAGCATTTCTTTCGCATGGATTTGAAGCAAAAGCCTTCTACATCGCATTGATTTGATGCTACAACATGTGTTTCGCTTGGATTTGAAGCCAACTCGTTCATTTCGCCAGCATTTGAAGCTATATCACTTATATCGCAAGTATTTGTAGCTAAATCATTTGTTTCGCATGGATTTGAAGATAAACCTTATACATCGCATTGATTTGTAGCTACATCATGTGTTCCGCACGGATTTGAAGCTAGCTCGTTTATTTCGCCTGCATTTGAAACTACATCACTTATATCGCAAGTATTTGTAGCTATATCATTTGTTTCGCATGGATTTGAAGCTAAGCCTTCTACATCACAATGATTTGATGTTACAACATGTGGTTCGCATGGATTTGAAGCCAACTCGTTTATTTCGCCTGCATTTGAAGCTACAGCACTTATATCGCAAGTATTTGAAGCTAAAGCATTTCTTTCGCATGGATTTGAAGCTAAACCTTCTACATCGCATTGATTTGATGCTCCAACATGTATTTCGCATGGATTTTAAGCCAACACGTTTAATTCGCCAGCATTTGAAGCTATATCACTTATATCGCAAGTAATTGTAGCTAAATCATTTGTTTCGCATGGATTTGAAGATAAACCTTATACAACGCATTGATTTGAAGCTACATCATGTGTTCCGCATAGATTTGAAGCTAACTCGTTTATTTCGCCTGCATTTGAAGCTATATCACTTATATCGCAAGTACTTGAAGCTAAATCATTTGTTTCGCATGGATTTGATTCTAAACCATCTACATCGCATTGATTTGAAGCTACATCATGTGTTTCGCGTGGATTTGTAGCTAACTCGTTTATTTGGCCAGCATTTGAAGCTATATCACATATATCGCAAGTATTTGAAGCTAAATCATTTGTCCCGCATGGATTTGAAGCTAAACCTTATACATCGCATTGATTTGAAGCTACATCATGTGTTCCGCATGGATTTGAAGCTAACTCGTTTATTTCGCCTGCATTTGAAGCGATATCACTTATATCGCAAGTACTTGAAGCTAAATCATTTGTTTCGCATGGATTTGATTCTAAACCATCTACATCGCATTGATTTGAAGCTACATCGCGAGTTTCGCATGGATTTGAAGCTAACTCGATTATTTCGCCAGCATTTGACGCTAGACAACTTATATCGCAAGTATTTGAAGTTAAATTGCTAGCTACACATGGATTTGAAGTTAAACCTTCAACATCGCATTGATCTGAAGCTACATCATTGGTTTCGCATGGAGTTGAAACTAACTCGATTATTTCGCCAGAATTTGAAGGTATTTCACTTATATCGCAAGTATTTGTAGCTAAAGCATTTCTTTCGCATGGATTTGAAGCTAAGCCTTCTACATCGCATTGATTTGATGCTACAACATGTGTTTCGCATTGATTTGAAGCCAACTCGTTTATTTCGCCAGCATTTGAAGCTATATCACTTATATCGCAAGTATTTGTAGCTAAATCATTTGTTTCGCATGGATTTGAAGATAAACCTTATACATCGCATTGATTTGAAGCTACATCATGTGTTCCGCATGGATTTGAAGCTAACTCGTTTATTTCGCCTGCATTTGAAGCTACAGCACTTATATCGCAAGTATTTGAAGCTAAAGCATTTCTTTCGCATGGATTTGAAGCTAAACCTTCTACATCGCATTGATTTGATGCTCCAACATGTATTTCGCATGGATTTTAAGCCAACACGTTTAATTCGCCAGCATTTGAAGCTATATCACTTATATCGCAAGTAATTGAAGCTAAATCATTTGTTTCGCATGGATTTGAAGATAAACCTTATACAACGCATTGATTTGAAGCTACATCATGTGTTCCGCATAGATTTGAAGCTAACTCGTTTATTTCGCCTGCATTTGAAGCTATATCACTTATATCGCAAGTACTTGAAGCTAAATCATTTGTTTCGCATGGATTTGATTCTAAACCATCTACATCGCATTGATTTGAAGCTACATCATGTGTTTCGCGTGGATTTGTAGCTAACTCGTTTATTTGGCCAGCATTTGAAGCTATATCACATATATCGCAAGTATTTGAAGCTAAATCATTTGTCCCGCATGGATTTGAAGCTAAACCTTATACATCGCATTGATTTGAAGCTACATCATGTGTTCCGCATGGATTTGAAGCTAACTCGTTTATTTCGCCTGCATTTGAAGCGATATCACTTATATCGCAAGTACTTGAAGCTAAATCATTTGTTTCGCATGGATTTGATTCTAAACCATCTACATCGCATTGATTTGAAGCTACATCGCGAGTTTCGCATGGATTTGAAGCTAACTCGATTATTTCGCCAGCATTTGACGCTAGACAACTTATATCGCAAGTATTTGAAGTTAAATTGCTAGCTACACATGGATTTGAAGTTAAACCTTCAACATCGCATTGATCTGAAGCTACATCATTGGTTTCGCATGGAGTTGAAACTAACTCGATTATTTCGCCAGAATTTGAAGGTATTTCACTTATATCGCAAGTATTTGTAGCTAAAGCATTTCTTTCGCATGGATTTGAAGCTAAGCCTTCTACATCGCATTGATTTGATGCTACAACATGTGTTTCGCATTGATTTGAAGCCAACTCGTTTATTTCGCCAGCATTTGAAGCTATATCACTTATATCGCAAGTATTTGTAGCTAAATCATTTGTTTCGCATGGATTTGAAGATAAACCTTATACATCGCATTGATTTGTAGCTACATCATGTGTTCCGCATGGATTTGAAGCTAGCTCGTTTATTTCGCATGCATTTGAAGCTACATCACTTATATCGCAAGTATTTGAAGCTAAAGCATTTCTATCGCATGGATTTGAAGCTAAGCCTTCTACATCACAATGATTTGATGTTACAACATGTGTTTCGCATGGATTTGAAGCCAACTCGTTTATTTCGCCAGCATTTGAAGCTATATCACTTATATCGCAAGTATTTGTAGCTAAATCATTTGTTTCGCATGGATTTGAAGCTAAACCTTTTACATCGCATATATTTGAAGCTACATCGTGGGTTTCGCATGGATTTGAAGCTATCTCGTTTATTTCGCCAGCATTTCAAGCTATATCACTTATATCGCAAGTACTTGAAGCTAAATCATTTGTTTCGCATGGATTTGATTCTAAACCATCTACATCGCATTGATTTGAAGCTACATCGCGAGTTGCGCATGGATTTGAAGCTATCTCGTTTATTTCGCCAGCATTTGAAGCTATATCACTTATATCGCAAGTATTGGAAGCTAAATCATTTGTTTCGCATGGATTTGAAGCTAAACCTTCTACATCACATTGATTTGATGCTACAACATGTGTTTCGTATGGATTTGAAGCCAACTCGTTTATTTCGCCAGCATTTGAAGCAATATCACTTATATCACAAGTATTTGTAGCTAAATAATTTGTTTCGCACGGATTTGATTCTAAACCATCTACATCGCATTGATTTGAAGCTACATCATGTGTTCCGCATGGATTTGAAGCTAACTTGTTTATTTCGCCTGCATTTGATGCTACATCACTTATATCGCAAGTATTTGAAGCTAAAGCATTTCTTTCGCATGGATTTGGAGCTAAACCTTCTACATCGCATTGATTTGATGCTCCAACATGTGTTTCGCATGGATTTTAAGCCAACTCGTTTATTTCGCCAGCATTTGAAGCTATATCACTTATATCGCAAGTATTTGTAGCTAAATCATTTGTTTCGCATGGATTTGAAGACAAACCTTATACATCGCATTGATTTGTAGCTACATCATGTGTTCCGCACGGATTTGAAGCTAGCTCGTTTATTTCGCCTGCATTTGAAACTACATCACTTATATCGCAAGTATTTGAAGCTAAAGCATTTCTTTCGCATGGATTTGAAGCTAAACCTTCTACATCGCATTGATTTGATGCTCCAACATGTATTTCGCATGGATTTTAAGCCAACTCGTTTAATTCGCCAGCATTTGAAGCTATATCACTTATATCGCAAGTAATTGTAGCTAAATCATTTGTTTCGCATGGATTTGAAGATAAACCTTATACAACGCATTGATTTGTAGCTACGTCATGTGTTCCGCATGGATTTGAAGCTAGCTCGTTTATTTCGCCAGCCTTTGAAGCTATATCACTTATATCGCAAGTATTTGAAGCTAAAGCATTTCTTTCGCATGGATTTGGAGCTAAACCTTCTACATCGCATTGATTTGATGCTACAACATGTGTTTCGTATGGATTTGAATCTAACTCGTTTATTTTGCCTGCATTTGAAGCTACATCACTTATATCGCAAGTATTTGAAGCTAAAGCATTTCTTCCACATGGATTTGAAGCTAAACCTTCTACATCGCATTGATTTGATGCTACAACATGTGTTTCGCATGGATTTGAAGCCAACCCGTTTATTTCGCCAGCATTTGAAGCTATATCACTTATATCGCAAGTATTTGTAACTAAATCATTTATTTCGCATGGATTTGATTCTAAAACATTTACATCGCATTGATTTGAAGCTACATCATGTGTTCCGCATGGATTTGAAGCTAACTCGTTTATATCCCTGCATTTGAAGCTACATCAATATATCGTAAGTATTTGAAGCTAAAGCATTTTTTTCGCATGCATTTGAAGCTAAACCTTCTACATCGCATTGATTTGATGCTACAACATGTGTTTCGTATGGATTTGAAGCCAACTCGTTTATTTCGCCAGCATTTGAAGCTACATCACTTATATCGCAAGTATTTGTAGCTATATCATTTGTTTCGCATGGATTTGAAGCTAAACCTTCTACATCGCATTAATTTGAAGCTACGTCGTGGGTTTCGCATGGATTTGAAGCTATCTCGTTTATTTCGCCAGCATTTGAAGCTATATCACATATATCGCAAGTATTTGAAGCTAAAGCATTTCTTTCGCATGGATTTGAAGCAAAAGCCTTCTACATCGCATTGATTTGATGCTACAACATGTGTTTCGCTTGGATTTGAAGCCAACTCGTTCATTTCGCCAGCATTTGAAGCTATATCACTTATATCGCAAGTATTTGTAGCTAAATCATTTGTTTCGCATGGATTTGAAGATAAACCTTATACATCGCATTGATTTGTAGCTACATCATGTGTTCCGCACGGATTTGAAGCTAGCTCGTTTATTTCGCCTGCATTTGAAACTACATCACTTATATCGCAAGTATTTGTAGCTATATCATTTGTTTCGCATGGATTTGAAGCTAAGCCTTCTACATCACAATGATTTGATGTTACAACATGTGGTTCGCATGGATTTGAAGCCAACTCGTTTATTTCGCCAGAATTTGAAGCTATATCACTTATATCGCAAGTATTTGTAGCTAAATCATTTGTTTCGCATGGATTTGAAGCTAAACCTTATAGATCGCAATGATTTGAAGCTACATCATGTGTTCCGCATGGATTTGAAGCTAACTCGTTTATTTCGCCAGCATTTGTAGCTATATCACTTATATCGCAAGTATTTGTAGCTAAATCATTTGTTTCGCATGGATTTGAAGCTAAACCTTCTACATCGCATTGATTTGAAGCTACATCGTGTTTTTCGCATGGATTTGAAGCTATCTCGTTTATTTCACCAGCATTTCAAGCTATATCACTTATATCGCAAGTATTTGAAGCTAAATCATTTGTTTCGCATGGTTTTCAAGCCAATCCTTCTACATCGCATTGATTTGATGCTACAACATGTGTTTCGCATGGATTTGAAGCCAACCTGTTTATTTCGCAAGCATTTGAATCTATATCACTTATATCGCAAGTATTTGTAGCTAAATCATTTGTTTCGCATGGATTTGAAGCTAAACCTACTACATCGCATTAATTTGACGCTACATCGTGGGTTTCGCATGGATTTGATGCTATCTCGTTTATTTCGCCAATATTTGAAGCTATATCACTTATATCGCAAGTATTTGTAGCTAAATCATTTGTTTCGCATAGATTTGAAGCTAAACCTTATACATCGCATTGATTTGAATCTACATCATGTGTTCCGCATGGATTTGAAGCTATCTCGTTTATTTCGCCAGCATTTGAAGCTATATCACTTATATCGCAAGTATTTGAAGCTAAAGCATTTCTTTCGCATGGATTTGAAGCAAAAGCCTTCTACATCGCATTGATTTGATGCTACAACATGTGTTTCGCTTGGATTTGAAGCCAACTCGTTCATTTCGCCAGCATTTGAAGCTATATCACTTATATCGCAAGTATTTGTAGCTAAATCATTTGTTTCGCATGGATTTGAAGATAAACCTTATACATCGCATTGATTTGTAGCTTCATCATGTGTTCCGCACGGATTTGAAGCTAGCTCGTTTATTTCGCCTGCATTTGAAACTACATCACTTATATCGCAAGTATTTGAAGCTAAAGCATTTCTTTCGCATGGATTTGAAGCTAAACCATCTACATAGCATTGATTTGATGCTCCAACATGTGTTTCGCATGGATTTTAAGCCAACTCGTTTATTTCGCCAGCATTTGAAGCTATATCACTTATATCGCAAGTAATTGTAGCTCAATCATTTGTTTCGCATGGATTTGAAGATAAACCTCATACATCGCATTGATTTGTAGCTACATCATGTGTTCCGCATGGATTTGAAGCTAGCTCGTTTATTTCGCAGGCATTTGAAGCTACATCACTTATATCGCAAGTATTTGAAGCTAAAGCACTTCTATCGCATGGATTTGAAGCTAAGCCTTCTACATCACAATGATTTGATGTTACAACATGTGGTTCGCATGGATTTGAAGCCAACTCGTTTATTTCGCCAGAATTTGAAGCTATATCACTTATATCGCAAGTATTTGTAGCTAAATCATTTGTTTCGCATGGATTTGAAGCTAAACCTTATAGATCGCAATGATTTGAAGCTACATCATGTGTTCCGCATGGATTTGAAGCTAACTCGTTTATTTCACCAGCATTTCAAGCTATATCACTTATATCGCAAGTATTTGAAGCTAAATCATTTGTTTCGCATGGTTTTCAAGCCAATCCTTCTACATCGCATTGATTTGATGCTACAACATGTGTTTCGCATGGATTTGAAGCCAACTCGTTTATTTCGCAAGCATTTGAATCTATATCACTTATATCGCAAGTATTTGTAGCTAAATCATTTGTTTCGCATGGATTTGAAGCTAAACCTACTACATCGCATTAATTTGACGCTACATCGTGGGTTTCGCATGGATTTTAAGCCAACTCGTTATTTCGCCAGCATTTGAAGCTATATCACTTATATCGCAAGTAATTGTAGCTAAATCATTTGTTTCGCATGGATTTGAAGATAAACCTTATACATCGCATTGATTTGTAGCTACATCATGTGTTCCGCATGGATTTGAAGCTAGCTCGTTTATTTCGCATGCATTTGAAGCTACATCACTTATATCGCAAGTATTTGAAGCTAAAGCACTTCTATCGCATGGATTTGAAGCTAAGCCTTCTACATCACAATGATTTGATGTTACAACATGTGGTTCGCATGGATTTGAAGCCAACTCGTTTATTTCGCCTGCATTTGAAGCTACATCACTTATATCGCAAGTATTTGAAGCTAAAGCATTTCTTCCACATGGATTTGAAGCTAAACCTTCTACATCGCATTGATTTGATGCTACAACATGTGTTTCGTATGGATTTGATGCCAACTCGTTATTTCGCCAGCATTTGAAGCTATATCACTTATATCGCAAGTATTTGTAACTAAATCATTTGTTTCGCATGGATTTGATTCTAAACCAACTACATCACATTGATTTGAAGCTACATCATGTGTTCCGCATGGATTTGAAGCTAACTCGTTTATTTCCCGGCATTTGAAGCTACATCAATATATCGTAAGTATTTGAAGCTAAAGCATTTTTTTCGCATGCATTTGAAGCTGAACCTTCTACATCGCATTGATTTGATGCTACAACGTGTGTTTCGTATGGATTTGAATCCAACTCGTTTATTTCGCCAGCATTTGAAGCTACATCACTTATATCGCAAGTATTTGTAGCTATATCATTTGTTTCGCATGGATTTGAAGCTAAACCTTCTACATCGCATTGATTTGAAGCTACATCATGCGTTCCGCATGGATTTGAAGCTAACTCGTTTGTTTCGCCTGCATTTGAAGCTACATCACTTATATCGCAAGTATTTGAAGCTAAAGCATTTCTTCCACATGGATTTGAAGCTAAACCTTCTACATCGCATTGATTTGATGCTACAACATGTGTTTCGCATGGATTTGAAGCCAACTCGTTTAACTCGCCAGCATTTGAAGCTATATCACTTATATCGCAAGTATTTGTAACTAAATCATTTATTTCGCATGGATTTGATTCTAAACCATCTACATCGCATTGATTTGTAGCTACATCATGTCTTCCGCATGGATTTGAAGCTAGCTCGTTTATTTCGCCAGCATTTGAAGCTATATCACTTATATCGCAAGTATTTGTAACTAAATCATTTGTTTCGCATGGATTTGATTCTAAACCATCTACATCGCATTGATTTGAAGCTACATCATGTGTTCCGCATGGATTTGAAGCTAACTCGTTTATTTCCCGGCATTTGAGGCTACATCAATATATCGTAAGTATTTGAAGCTAAAGAATTTTTCTCGCATGCATTTGAAGCTAAACCTTCTACATCGCATTGATTTGATGCTACAACGTGTTTTTCGTATGGATTTGAAGCCAACTCGTTTATTTCGCCAGCATTTGAAGCTATATCACTTATATCGCAAGTATTTGTAGCTAAATCATTTGTTTCGCATGGATTTGAAGATAAACCTTATACATCGCATTTATTTGTAGCTACATCATGTGTTCCACATGGATTTGAAGCTAAACCTTCTACATCGCATTGATTTGATGCTACAACATGTGTTTCGCATGGATTTGAAGCCAACTCGTTTAATTCGCCAGCATTTGAAGCTATATCACTTATATCGCAAGTAATTGTAGCTAAATCATTTGTTTCGCATGGATTTGAAGATAAACCTTATACATCGCATTGATTTGTAGCTACATCATGTGTTCCGCATGGATTTGAAGCTAGCTCGTTTATTTCGCATGCATTTGAAGCTACATCACTTATATCGCAAGTATTTGAAGCTAAAGCACTTCTATCGCATGGATTTGAAGCTAAGCCTTCTACATCACAATGCTTTGATGTTACAACATGTGGTTCGCATGGATTTGAAGCCAACTCGTTTATTTCGCCTGCATTTGAAGCTACATCACTTATATCGCAAGTATTTGAAGCTAAAGCATTTCTTCCACATGGATTTGAAGCTAAACCTTCTACATCGCATTGATTTGATGCTACAACATGTGTTTCGTATGGATTTGATGCCAACTCGTTTATTTCGCCAGCATTTGAAGCTATATCACTTATATCGCAAGTATTTGTAACTAAATCATTTGTTTCGCATGGATTTGATTCTAAACCAACTACATCACATTGATTTGAAGCTACATCATGTGTTCCGCATGGATTTGAAGCTAACTCGTTTATTTCCCGGCATTTGAAGCTACATCAATATATCGTAAGTATTTGAAGCTAAAGCATTTTTTTCGCATGCATTTGAAGCTGAACCTTCTACATCGCATTGATTTGATGCTACAACGTGTGTTTCGTATGGATTTGAATCCAACTCGTTTATTTCGCCAGCATTTGAAGCTACATCACTTATATCGCAAGTATTTGTAGCTATATCATTTGTTTCGCATGGATTTGAAGCTAAACCTTCTACATCGCATTGATTTGAAGCTACATCATGCGTTCCGCATGGATTTGAAGCTAACTCGTTTGTTTCGCCTGCATTTGAAGCTACATCACTTATATCGCAAGTATTTGAAGCTAAAGCATTTCTTCCACATGGATTTGAAGCTAAACCTTCTACATCGCATTGATTTGATGCTACAACATGTGTTTCGCATGGATTTGAAGCCAACTCGTTTAATTCGCCAGCATTTGAAGCTATATCACTTATATCGCAAGTATTTGTAACTAAATCATTTATTTCGCATGGATTTGATTCTAAACCATCTACATCGCATTGATTTGTAGCTACATCATGTCTTCCGCATGGATTTGAAGCTAGCTCGTTTATTTCGCCAGCATTTGAAGCTATATCACTTATATCGCAAGTATTTGTATCTAAATCATTTGTTTCGCATGGATTTGATTCTAAACCATCTACATCGCATTGATTTGAAGCTACATCATGTGTTCCGCATGGATTTGAAGCTAACTCGTTTATTTCCCGGCATTTGAGGCTACATCAATATATCGTAAGTATTTGAAGCTAAAGAATTTTTTTCGCATGCATTTGAAGCTAAACCTTCTACATCGCATTGATTTGATGCTACAACGTGTTTTTCGTATGGATTTGAAGCCAACTCGTTTATTTCGCCAGCATTTGAAGCTATATCACTTATATCGCAAGTATTTGTAGCTAAATCATTTGTTTCGCATGGATTTGAAGATAAACCTTATACATCGCATTGATTTGTAGCTACATCATGTGTTCCACATGGATTTGAAGCTAGCTCGTTTATTTCGCCAGCATTTGAAGCTATATCACTTATATCGCAAGTATTTGTAGCTAAATCATTTGTTTCGCATGGGTTTGAATATAAACCTTATACATCGCATTGATTTGTAGCTACATCATGTCTTCCGCATGGATTTGAAGCTAGCTCGTTTATTTCGCCTGCATTTGAAGCTACATCACTTATACCGCAAGTATTTGAAGCTAAAGCATTTCTTTCGCATGGATTTGAAGCAAAAGCCTTCTACATCGCATTGTTTTATGCTACAACATGTGTTTCGCATGGATTTGAAGCCAACACGTTTATTTCGCCAGCATTTGAAGCTATATCACTTATATCGCAAGTATTTGTAGCTAAATCATTTGTTTCGCATGGATTTGAAGATAAACCTTATACATCGCATTGATTTGTAGCTACATCATGTGTTTCGCATGGATTTGAAGCCAACTCGTTTAATTCGCCAGCATTTGAAGCTATATCACTTATATCGCAAGTATTTGTAATTAAATCATTTATTTCGCATGGATTTGATTCTAAACCATCTACATCGCATTGATTTGTAGCTACATCATGTGTTCCGCATGGATTTGAAGCTAGCTCGTTTATTTCGCCAGCATTTGAAGCTATATCACTTATATCGCAAGTATTTGTAACTAAATCATTTGTTTCGCATGGATTTGATTCTAAACCATCTACATCGCATTGATTTGAAGCTACATCATGTGTTCGGCATGGATTTGAAGCTAACTCGTTTATTTCCCGGCATTTGAAGGTATATCACTTATACCGCAAGTATTTGTAGCTAAATCATTTGTTTCGCATGGATTTGAATATAAACCTTATACATCGCATTGATTTGTAGCTACATCATGTGTTCCCCATGGATTTGAAGCTAGCTCGTTTATTTCGCCTGCATTTGAAGCTATATCACTTATATCGCAAGTATTTGAAGCTAAAGCATTTCTATCGCATGGATTTGAAGCTAAGCCTTCTACATCACAATGATTTGATGTTACAACATGTGTTTCGCATGGATTTGAAGCCAACTCGTTTATTTCGCCAGCATTTGAAGCTATATCACTTATAGCGCAAGTGTTTGTAGCTAAATCATTTGTTTCGCATGGATTTGAAGCTAAACCTTCTACATCGCATTGATTTGAATCTACATCGTGGGTTTCGCATGGATTTGAAGCTAAATCGTTTATTTCACCTGCATTTGAAGCTACATCACTTATACCGCAAGTATTTGAAGCTAAAGCATTTCTTTCGCATGGATTTGAAGCAAAAGCCTTCTACATCGCATTGATTTGATGCTACAACATGTGTTTCGCATGGATTTGAAGCCAACTCGTTTATTTCGCTTGCATTTGAAGCTATATCACTTATATCGCAAGTACTTGAAGCTAAATCATTGGTTTCGCATGGATTTGATTCTAAACCATCTACGTCGCATTGATTTGAAGCTACATCGTGGGTTTCGCATGGATTTGAAGCTATCTCGTTTATTTCGCCAGCATTTGAAGCTATATCACTTATATCGCAAGTATTGGAAGCTAAATCATTTGTTTCGCATGGATTTGAAGCTAAACCTTATACATCGCATTTATTTGAATCTACATCATGTGTTCCGCATGGATTTGAAGCTAACTCGTTTATTTCGCCTGCATTTGAAGCTATATCACTTATATCGCAAGTATTTGTAGCTAAATCATTTGTTTCGCATGGATTTGAAGCTATCTCGTTTATTTCGCCAGCATTTGCATCTATATCACTTATATCGCAAGTATTTGAAGCTAAATCATTTGTTTCGCATGGATTTGAATCTAAGCCATCTACATCGCATTGATTTGAAACTACATCATGTGTTCCGCATGGATTTGAAGCTAAATCGTTTATTTCGCCTGCATTTGAAGCTACATCACTTATACCGCAAGTATTTGAAGCTAAAGCATTTCTTTCGCATGGATTTGAAACAAAAGCCTTCTACATCGCATTGATTTGATGCTACAACATGTGTTTCGCATGGATTTGAAGCCAACTCGTTTATTTCGCCAGCATTTGAAGCTATATCACATATATCGCAAGTATTGGAAGCTAAATCATTTGTTTCGCATGGATTTGAAGCTAAACCTTATACATCGCATTGATTTGAAGCTACATCATGTGTTCCGCATGGATTTGAAGCTAACTCGTTTATATCGCCTGCATTTGAAGCTACATCACTTATATCGCAAGTATTTGAAGCTAAATCATTTGTTTCGCATGGATTTGAATCTAAGCCATCTACATCGCATTGATTTGAAACTACATCATGTGTTCCGCATGGATTTGAAGCTAAATCGTTTATTTCGCCTGCATTTGAAGCTACATCACTTATACCGCAAGTATTTGAAGCTAAAGCATTTCTTTCGCATGGATTTGAAGCTAAAGCATTTCTTTCGCATTGATTTGAAGCAAAAGCCTTCTACATCGCATTGATTTGATGCTACAACATGTGTTTCGCATGGATTTGAAGCCAACTCGTTTATTTCGCCAGCATTTGAAGCTATATCACTTATATCGCAAGTATTTGTAGCTAAATCATTTGTTTCGCATGGATTTGAAGATAAACCTTAAACATCGCATTGATTTGTAGCTACATCATGTGTTCCGCATGGATTTGAAGCTAGCTCGTTTATTTCGCGAGCATTTGAAGCTAGATCACTTATATCGCAAGTATTTGTAGCTAAATCATTTGTTTCGCATGGATTTGAAGCTAAACCTTATACATCGCATTTATTTGAATCTACATCACGTGTGCCGCATGGATTTGAAGCTAACTCGTTTATTTCGCCTGCATTTGAAGCCACATCACTTATATCGCAATTATTTGAAGCTAAAACATTTCATTCGCATGGATTTGAAGCTAAGCCTTCTACATCGCAATGATTTGATGTTACAACATGTGTTTCGCATGGATTTGAAGCCAACTCGTTTATTTCGCCAGCATTTGAAGCTATATCACTTATATCGTAAGTATTTGTAGCTAAATCATTTGTTTCGCATGGATTTGAAGTTAAACCTTCTACATCGCATTGATTTGAAGCTACGTCGTGGGTTTCGCATGGATTTGAAGCTAAATCGTTTATTTCGCCTGCATTTGAAGCTACATCACTAATACCGCAAGTATTTGAAGCTAAAGCATTTCTTTCGCATGGATTTGAAGCAAAAGCCTTCTACATCGCATTGATTTGAAGCTACAACATGTGTTTCGCATGGATTTGAAGCCAACTCGTTTATTTCGCTTGCATTTGAAGCTATATCACTTATATCGCAAGTACTTGAAGCTAAATAATTTGTTACGCATGGATTTGATTCTAAACCATCTACATCGCATTGATTTGCAGCTACATCGTGGGTTCCGCATGGATTTGAAGCTAACTCGTTTATTTCGCCTGCATTTGAAGCTACATCACTTATATCGCAAGTATTTGAAGCTAAATCATTTGTTTCGCATGGATTTGAAGATAAACCTTATACATCGCATTGATTTGTAGCTACATCATGTGTTCCGCATGGATTTGAAGCTAGCTCGTTTATTTCGCAGGCATTTGAAGCTACATCACTTATATCGCAAGTATTTGAAGCTAAAGCACTTCTATCGCATGGATTTGAAGCTAAGCCTTCTACATCACAATGATTTGATGTTACAACATGTGGTTCGCATGGATTTGAAGCCAACTCGTTTATTTCGCCAGAATTTGAAGCTATATCACTTATATCGCAAGTATTTGTAGCTAAATCATTTGTTTCGCATGGATTTGAAGCTAAACCTTATAGATCGCAATGATTTGAAGCTACATCATGTGTTCCGCATGGATTTGAAGCTAACTCGTTTATTTCACCAGCATTTCAAGCTATATCACTTATATCGCAAGTATTTGAAGCTAAATCATTTGTTTCGCATGGTTTTCAAGCCAATCCTTCTACATCGCATTGATTTGATGCTACAACATGTGTTTCGCATGGATTTGAAGCCAACTCGTTTATTTCGCAAGCATTTGAATCTATATCACTTATATCGCAAGTATTTGTAGCTAAATCATTTGTTTCGCATGGATATGAAGCTAAACCTACTACATCGCATTAATTTGACGCTACATCGTGGGTTTCGCATGGATTTTAAGCCAACTCGTTTATTTCGCCAGCATTTGAAGCTATATCACTTATATCGCAAGTAATTGTAGCTAAATCATTTGTTTCGCATGGATTTGAAGATAAACCTTATACATCGCATTGATTTGTAGCTACATCATGTGTTCCGCATGGATTTGAAGCTAGCTCGTTTATTTCGCATGCATTTGAAGCTACATCACTTATATCGCAAGTATTTGAAGCTAAAGCACTTCTATCGCATGGATTTGAAGCTAAGCCTTCTACATCACAATGATTTGATGTTACAACATGTGGTTCGCATGGATTTGAAGCCAACTCGTTTATTTCGCCTGCATTTGAAGCTACATCACTTATATCGCAAGTATTTGAAGCTAAAGCATTTCTTCCACATGGATTTGAAGCTAAACCTTCTACATCGCATTGATTTGATGCTACAACATGTGTTTCGTATGGATTTGATGCCAACTCGTTTATTTCGCCAGCATTTGAAGCTATATCACTTATATCGCAAGTATTTGTAACTAAATCATTTGTTTCGCATGGATTTGATTCTAAACCAACTACATCACATTGATTTGAAGCTACATCATGTGTTCCGCATGGATTTGAAGCTAACTCGTTTATTTCCCGGCATTTGAAGCTACATCAATATATCGTAAGCATTTGAAGCTAAAGCATTTTTTTCGCATGCATTTGAAGCTGAACCTTCTACATCGCATTGATTTGATGCTACAACGTGTGTTTCGTATGGATTTGAATCCAACTCGTTTATTTCGCCAGCATTTGAAGCTACATCACTTATATCGCAAGTATTTGTAGCTATATCATTTGTTTCGCATGGATTTGAAGCTAAACCTTCTACATCGCATTGATTTGAAGCTACATCATGCGTTCCGCATGGATTTGAAGCTAACTCGTTTGTTTCGCCTGCATTTGAAGCTACATCACTTATATCGCAAGTATTTGAAGCTAAAGCATTTCTTTCGCATGGATTTGAAACAAAAGCCTTCTACATCGCATTGATTTGATGCTACAACATGTGTTTCGCATGGATTTGAAGCCAACTCGTTTATTTCGCCAGCATTTGAAGCTATATCACATATATCGCAAGTATTGGAAGCTAAATCATTTGTTTCGCATGGATTTGAAGCTAAACCTTATACATCGCATTGATTTGAAGCTACATCATGTGTTCCGCATGGATTTGAAGCTAACTCGTTTATATCGCCTGCATTTGAAGCTACATCACTTATATCGCAAGTATTTGAAGCTAAATCAATTGTTTCGCATGGATTTGAATCTAAGCCATCTACATCGCATTGATTTGAAACTACATCATGTGTTCCGCATGGATTTGAAGCTAAATCGTTTATTTCGCCTGCATTTGAAGCTACATCACTTATACCGCAAGTATTTGAAGCTAAAGCATTTCTTTCGCATGGATTTGAAGCTAAAGCATTTCTTTCGCATGGATTTGAAGCAAAAGCCTTCTACATCGCATTGATTTGATGCTACAACATGTGTTTCGCATGGATTTGAAGCCAACTCGTTTATTTCGCCAGCATTTGAAGCTATATCACTTATATCGCAAGTATTTGTAGCTAAATCATTTGTTTCGCATGGATTTGAAGATAAACCTTAAACATCGCATTGATTTGTAGCTACATCATGTGTTCCGCATGGATTTGAAGCTAGCTCGTTTATTTCGCGAGCATTTGAAGCTATATCACTTATATCGCAAGTATTTGTAGCTAAATCATTTGTTTCGCATGGATTTGAAGCTAAACCTTATACATCGCATTTATTTGAATCTACATCATGTGTTCCGCATGGATTTGAAGCTAACTCGTTTATTTCGCCTGCATTTGAAGCCACATCACTTATATCGCAATTATTTGAAGCTAAAACATTTCATTCGCATGGATTTGAAGCTAAGCCTTCTACATCGCAATGATTTGATGTTACAACATGTGTTTCGCATGGATTTGAAGCCAACTCGTTTATTTCGCCAGCATTTGAAGCTATATCACTTATATCGTAAGTATTTGTAGCTAAATCATTTGTTTCGCATGGATTTGAATTTAAACCTTCTACATCGCATTGATTTGAAGCTACATCGTGGGTTTCGCATGGATTTGAAGCTAAATCGTTTATTTCGCCTGCATTTGAAGCTACATCACTTATACCGCAAGTATTTGATGCTAAAGCATTTCTTTCGCATGGATTTGAAGCAAAAGCCTTCTACATCGCATTGATTTGAAGCTACAACATGTGTTTCGCATGGATTTGAAGCCAACTCGTTTATTTCGCTTGCATTTGAAGCTATATCACTTATATCGCAAGTACTTGAAGCTAAATAATTTGTTACGCATGGATTTGATTCTAAACCATCTACATCGCATTGATTTGCAGCTACATCGTGGGTTTCGCATGGATTTGAACCTATCTCGTTTATTTCGCCAGCATTTGAAGCTATATCACTTATATCGCTAGTATTGGAAGCTAAATCATTTGTTTCGCATGGATTTGAAGCTAAACCTTATACATCGCATTGATTTGAAGCTACATCATGTGTTCCGCATGGATTTGAAGCTAACTCGTTTATTTCGCCTGCATTTGAAGCTACATCACTTATATCGCAAGTGTTTGAAGCTAAATCATTTGTTTCGCATGGATTTGAATCTAAGCCATCTACATCGCATTGATTTGAAACTACATCATGTGTTCCGCATGGATTTGAAGCTAAATCGTTTATTTCGCCTGCATTTGAAGCTACATCACTTATACCGCAAGTATTTGAAGCTAAAGCATTTCTTTCGCATGGATTTGAAGCAAAAGCCTTCTACATCGCATTGATTTGATGCTACAACATGTGTTTCGCATGGATTTGAAGCCAACTCGTTTATTTCGCCAGCATTTGAAGCTATATCACTTATATCGCAAGTATTTGTAGCTAAATCATTTGTTTCGCATGGATTTGATTCTAAACCATCTACATCGCATTGATTTGAAGCTACATCATGTGTTCCGCATGGATTTGAAGCTAACTCGTTTATTTCGCCTGCATTTGAAGCTACGTCACTTATATCGCAATTATTTGAAGCTAAAGCATTTCTTTCGCATGGATTTGAAGCTAAACCTTCTACATCGCATTGATTTGATGCTACAACATGTGTTTCGTATTGATTTGAAGCCAACTCCTTTATTTTGCCAGCATTTGAAGCTATATCACTTATATCGCAAGTATTTGTAACTAAATCATTTGTTTCGCATGGATTTGATTCTAAACCATCTACATCACATTGATTTGAAGCTACATCATGTGTTCCGCATGGATTTGAAGCTAACTCGTTTATTTCCCGGCATTTGAAGCTACATCACTTTTATCGCAAGTATTTGAAGCTAAAGCATTTCTTTCGCATGGATTTGAAGCTAAACCTTCTACATCGCATTGGTTTGATGCTCCAACATGTGTTTCGCATGGATTTTAAGCTAACTCGTTTATTTCGCCAGCATTTGAAGCTACATCACTTATATCGCAAGTATTTGTAGCTATATCATTTGTTTCGAATGGATTTGAAGCTAAACCTTCTACATCGCATTAATTTGAAGCTACATCGTGGGTTTCGCATGGATTTGAAGCTATCTCGTTTATTTCGCCAGCATTTGAAGCTATATCACTTATATCGCAAGTATTTGAAGCAAAATCATTTGTTTCCCATGGATTTGAAGCTAAACCTTATACATCGTATTGATTTGAAGGTAAACCTTACACATTGCATTGATTTGAAGCTACATCATGTGTTCCGCATGGATTTGAAGCTAAATCGTTTATTTCGCCTGCATTTGAAGCTACATCACTTATATCGCAAGTATTTGAAGCTAAAGCATTTCTTTCGCATGGATTTGAAGCAATAGCCTTCTGCATCGCATTGATTTGATGCTACAACATGTGTTTCGCATTGATTTGAAGCCAACTCGTTTATTTCGCCAGCATTTGAAGCTATATCACTTATATCGCAAGTATTTGAAGCAAAATCATTTGTTTCCCATGGATTTGAAGCTAAACCTTATACATCGTATTGATTTGAAGGTAAACCTTACACATTGCATTGATTTGAAGCTACATCATGTGTTCCGCATGGATTTGAAGCTAAATCGTTTATTTCGCCTGCATTTGAAGCCACATCACTTATATCGCAATTATTTGAAGCTAAAACATTTCATTCGCATGGATTTGAAGCTAAGCCTTCTACATCGCAATGATTTGATGTTACAACATGTGTTTCGCATGGATTTGAAGCCAACTCGTTTATTTCGCCAGCATTTGAAGCTATATCACTTATATCGTAAGTATTTGTAGCTAAATCATTTGTTTCGCATGGATTTGAAGTTAAACCTTCTACATCGCATTGATTTGAAGCTACATCGTGGGTTTCGCATGGATTTGAAGCTAAATCGTTTATTTCGCCTGCATTTGAAGCTACATCACTTATACCGCAAGTATTTGATGCTAAAGCATTTCTTTCGCATGGATTTGAAGCAAAAGCCTTCTACATCGCATTGATTTGAAGCTACAACATGTGTTTCGCATGGATTTGAAGCCAACTCGTTTATTTCGCTTGCATTTGAAGCTATATCACTTATATCGCAAGTACTTGAAGCTAAATAATTTGTTACGCATGGATTTGATTCTAAACCATCTACATCGCATTGATTTGCAGCTACATCGTGGGTTTCGCATGGATTTGAACCTATCTCGTTTATTTCGCCAGCATTTGAAGCTATATCACTTATATCGCAAGTATTGGAAGCTAAATCATTTGTTTCGCATGGATTTGAAGCTAAACCTTATACATCGCATTGATTTGAAGCTACATCATGTGTTCCGCATGGATTTGAAGCTAACTCGTTTATTTCGCCTGCATTTGAAGCTACATCACTTATATCGCAAGTGTTTGAAGCTAAATCATTTGTTTCGCATGGATTTGAATCTAAGCCATCTACATCGCATTGATTTGAAACTACATCATGTGTTCCGCATGGATTTGAAGCTAACTCGTTTATTTCGCCTGCATTTGAAGCTACGTCACTTATATCGCAATTATTTGAAGCTAAAGCATTTCTTTCGCATGGATTTGAAGCTAAACCTTCTACATCGCATTGATTTGATGCTACAACATGTGTTTCGTATTGATTTGAAGCCAACTCCTTTATTTTGCCAGCATTTGAAGCTATATCACTTATATCGCAAGTATTTGTAACTAAATCATTTGTTTCGCATGGATTTGATTCTAAACCATCTACATCACATTGATTTGAAGCTACATCATGTGTTCCGCATGGATTTGAAGCTAACTCGTTTATTTCCCGGCATTTGAAGCTACATCACTTTTATCGCAAGTATTTGAAGCTAAAGCATTTCTTTCGCATGGATTTGAAGCTAAACCTTCTACATCGCATTGGTTTGATGCTCCAACATGTGTTTCGCATGGATTTTAAGCTAACTCGTTTATTTCGCCAGCATTTGAAGCTACATCACTTATATCGCAAGTATTTGTAGCTATATCATTTGTTTCGAATGGATTTGAAGCTAAACCTTCTACATCGCATTAATTTGAAGCTACATCGTGGGTTTCGCATGGATTTGAAGCTATCTCGTTTATTTCGCCAGCATTTGAAGCTATATCACTTATATCGCAAGTATTTGAAGCAAAATCATTTGTTTCCCATGGATTTGAAGCTAAACCTTATACATCGTATTGATTTGAAGGTAAACCTTACACATTGCATTGATTTGAAGCTACATCATGTGTTCCGCATGGATTTGAAGCTAAATCGTTTATTTCGCCTGCATTTGAAGCTACATCACTTATATCGCAAGTATTTGAAGCTAAAGCATTTCTTTCGCATGGATTTGAAGCAATAGCCTTCTGCATCGCATTGATTTGATGCTACAACATGTGTTTCGCATTGATTTGAAGCCAACTCGTTTATTTCGCCAGCATTTGAAGCTATATCACTTATATCGCAAGTATTTGTAGCTAAATCATTTGTTTCGCATGGATTTGAAGATAAACCTTATACATCGCATTTATTTGTAGCTACATCATGTGTTCCGCACGGATTTGAAGCTAGCTCGTTTATTTCGCCTGCATTTGAAGCTACATCACTTATATCGCAAGTATTTGAAGCTAAATCATTTCTTTCGCATGGATTTGATGCTAAACCTTCTACATCGCATTGATTTGATGCTCCAACATGTGTTTCGCATGGATTTTAAGCCAACTCGTTTATTTCGCCAGCATTTGAAGCTGTATCACTTATATCGCAAGTATTTGTAGCTAAATCATTTGTTTCGCATGGATTTGAAGGTAAACCTTATACATCGCATTGATTTGTAGCTACATCATGTGTTCCGCATGGATTTGAAGCTAGCTCGTTTATTTCGCCAGCATTTGAAGCTATATCACTTATATCGCAAGTATTTGTAGCTAAATCATTTGTTTCGCATGGATTTGAAGCTAAACCTTATACATCGCATTGATTTGAATCTACATCATGTGTTCCGCATGAATTTGAAGCTAACTCGTTTATTTCGCCTGCATTTGAAGCCACATCACTTATATCGCAATTATTTGAAGCTAAAAAATTTCTTTCGCATGGATTTGAAGCTAAGCCTTATACATCGCATTGATTTGATGTTACAACATGTGTTTCGCATGGATTTGAAGCCAACTCGTTTATTTCGCCAGCATTTGAAGCTATATCACTTATATCGTAAGTAATTGTAGCTAAATCATTTGTTTCGCATGGATTTGAAGATAAACCTTATACATCGCATTGATTTGTAGCTACATCATGTGTTCCGCATGGATTTGAAGCTAGCTCGTTTATTTCGCCTGCATTTGAAGCTACATCACTTATATCGCAAGTATTTGTAGCTAAATCATTTGTTTCGCATGGATTTGAAGCTAAACCTTATACATCGCATTGATTTGAATCTACATCATGTGTTCCGCATGGATTTGAAGCTAACTCGTTTATTTCGCCTGCATTTGAAGCCACATCACTTATATCGCAATTATTTGAAGCTAAAACATTTCTTTCGCATGGATTTGAAGCTAAGCCTTCTACATCGCAATGATTTGATGTTACAACATGTGTTTCGCATGGATTTGAAGCCAACTCGTTTATTTCGCCAGCATTTGAAGTTATATCACTTATATCGCAAGTATTTGTAGCTAAATCATCTGTTTCGCATGGATTTGAAGCTAAACCTTCTACATCGCATTGATTTGAAGCAACATCGTGGGTTTCGCATGGATTTGAAGCTAAATCGTTTATTTCGCCTGCATTTGAAGCTACATCACTTATACCGCAAGTATTTGAAGCTAAAGCATTTCTTTCGCATGGATTTGAAGCAAAAGCCTTCTACATCGCATTGATTTGATGCTACAACATGTGTTTCGCATGGATTTTAAGCCAACTCGTTTATTTCGCCAGCATTTGAAGCTATATCACTTATATCGCAAGTTTTTGTAGCTAAATCATTTGTTTCGCATGGATTTAAAGATAAACCTTATACATCGCATTGATTTGAAGCTACATCGTGGGATTCGCATGGATTTGAAGCTATCTCGTTTATTTCGCCAGCATTTGAAGCTATATCACTTATATCGCAAGTATTGGAAGCTAAATCATTTGTTTCGCATGGATTTGAAGCTAAACCTTATAGATCGCATTGATTTGAAGCTACATCATGTGTTCCGCATGGATTTGAAGCTAAATCGTTTAATTCGCCAGCATTTGAAGCTATATCACTTATATCGCAAGTATTTGTAACTAAATCATTTATTTCGCATGGATTTGATTCTAAACCATCTACATCGCATTGATTTGTATCTACATCATGTGTTCCGCATGGATTTGAAGCTAGCTCGTTTATTTCGCCAGCATTTGAAGCTATATCACTTATATCGCAAGTATTTGAAGCAAAATCATTTGTTTCGCATGGATTTGAAGCTAAACCTTCTACATCGCATTGATTTGATGCTCCAACATGTGTTTCGCATGGATTTTAAGCCAACTCGTTTATTTCGCCAGCATTTGAAGCTATATCACTTATATCGCAAGTATTTGTAGCTAAATCATTTGTTCCGCATGGATTTGAAGCTATCTCGTTTATTTCGCCAGCATTTGCAGCTATATCACTTATATTGCAAGTATTTGAAGCTAAATCATTTGTTTCGCATGGATTTGAATCTGAGCCATCTACATCGCATTGATTTGATACTACATCATGTGTTCCGCATGGATTTGAAGCTAAATCGTTTATTTCGCCTGCATTTGAAGCTACATCACTTATATCGCAATTATTTGAAGCTAAAACATTTCTTTCGCATGGATTTGAAGCTAAGCCTTCTACATCGCATTGATTTGATGCTACAACATGTGTTTCGCATGGATCTGAAGCCAACTCGTTTAATTCGCCAGCATTTGAAGCTATATCACTTATATCGCAAGTATTTGTAACTAAATCATTTATTTCGCATGGATTTGATTCTAAACCATCTACATCGCATTGATTTGTATCTACATCATGTGTTCCGCATGGATTTGAAGCTAGCTCGTTTATTTCGCCAGCATTTGAAGCTATATCACTTATATCGCAAGTATTTGAAGCAAAATCATTTGTTTCCCATGGATTTGAAGCTAAACCTTATACATCGTATTGGTTTGAAGGTAAACCTTACACATTGCATTGATTAGAAGCTACATCATGTGCTCCGCATGGATTTGAAGCTAAATCGTTTATTTCGCCTGCATTTGAAGCTACATCACTTATATCGCATGTATTTTAAGCTAAAGCATTTCTTTGGCATGGATTTGAATCTAAACCTTCTACATCGCATTGATTTAAAGCTACATCAAGGGGTTTCGCATGGATTTGAGGCAAAATCGTTTAATTCGCCAGCATTTGAAGCTATATCACTTATATCGCAAGTATTTGTAACTAAATCATTTGTTTCGCATGGATTTGATTCTAAACCATATACATCGCATTGATTTGAAGCTACATCATGTGTTCCGTATGGATTTGAAGCTAACTCGTTTATTTCGCCTGCATTTGAAGCTACATCACTTATATCGCAAGTATTTGAAGCTAAAGCATTTCTTTCGCATGGATTTGAAGCTAAACCTTCTACATCGCATTGATTTGATGCTACAACATGTGTTTCGTATGGATTTGAAGCCAACTCGTTTATTTCGCCAGCATTTGAAGCTATATCACTTATATCGCAAGTATTTGTAGCTAAATCATTTGTTTCGCATGGATTTGAAGATAAACCTTATACATCGCATTGATTTGTAGCTACATCATGTGTTCCGCACGGATTTGAAGCTAGCTCGTTTATTTCGCCTGCATTTGAAACTACATTACTTATATCGCAAGTATTTGAAGCTAAAGCATTTCTCTCGCATGGATTTGAAGCTAAACCTTCTACATCGCATTGATTTGATGCTCCAACCATGTGTTTCGCATGGATTTTAAGCCAACTCGTTTATTTCGCCAGCATTTGAAGCTATATCACTTATATCGCAAGTATTTGTAGCTAAATCATGTGCTCCGCATGGATTTGAAGCTAATCGTTTATTTCGCCTGCATTTGAAGCTACATCACTTATATCTCATGTATTTTAAGCTAAAGCATTTCTTTGACATGGATTTGAATCTAAACCTTCTACATCGCATTGATTTAAAGCTACATCAAGGGGTTTCGCATGGATTTGAGGCAAAATCGTTTAATTCGCCAGCATTTGAAGCTATATCACTTATATCGCAAGTATTTGTAACTAAATCATTTGTTTCGCATGGATTTGATTCTAAACCATCTACATCGCATTGATTTGAAGCTACATCATGTGTTCCGTATGGATTTGAAGCTAACTCGTTTATTTCGCCTGCATTTGAAGCTACATCACTTATATCGCAAGTATTTGAAGCTAAAGCATTTCTTTCGCATGGATTTGAAGCTAAACCTCTACATCGCATTGATTTGATGCTACAACCAATGTGTTTCGTATGGATTTGAAGCCAACTCGTTTATTTCGCCAGTATTTGAAGCTATATCACTTAGTATCGCAAGTATCTGTAGCTAAATCATTTGTTTCGCATGGATTTGAAGATAACCTATACATCGCATTGATTTGTAGCTACATCATGTGTTCCGCACGGATTTGAAGCTAGCTCGTTTATTTCGCCTGCATTTGAAACTACATTACTTATATCGCAAGTATTTGAAGCTAAAGCATTTCTCTCGCATGATTTGAAGCTAAACCTTCTACATAGCATTGATTTGATGCTCCAACATGTGTTTCGCAATGGATTTGAAGCCAACTCGTTTATTTCGCCAGCATTTGAAGCTATATCACTTATATCGCAAGTATTTGTAGCTAAATCCATTTGTTTAAGCTATATCACTTATATCGCAAGTATTTGAAGCAAAATCATTTGTTTCGCATGGATTTGAAGCTAAACCTTCTACATCGCATTGATTTGATGCTCCAACATGTGTTTCGCATGGATTTTAAGCCAACTCGTTTATTTCGCCAGCATTTGAAGCTATATCACTTATATCGCAAGTATTTGTAGCTAAATCATTTGTTCCGCATGGATTTGAAGCTATCTCGTTTATTTCGCCAGCATTTGCAGCTATATCACTTATATTGCAAGTATTTGAAGCTAAATCATTTGTTTCGCATGGATTTGAATCTGAGCCATCTACATCGCATTGATTTGATACTACATCATGTGTTCCGCATGGATTTGAAGCTAAATCGTTTATTTCGCCTGCATTTGAAGCTACATCACTTATATCGCAATTATTTGAAGCTAAAACATTTCTTTCGCATGGATTTGAAGCTAAGCCTTCTACATCGCATTGATTTGATGCTACAACATGTGTTTCGCATGGATCTGAAGCCAACTCGTTTAATTCGCCAGCATTTGAAGCTATATCACTTATATCGCAAGTATTTGTAACTAAATCATTTATTTCGCATGGATTTGATTCTAAACCATCTACATCGCATTGATTTGTATCTACATCATGTGTTCCGCATGGATTTGAAGCTAGCTCGTTTATTTCGCCAGCATTTGAAGCTATATCACTTATATCGCAAGTATTTGAAGCAAAATCATTTGTTTCCCATGGATTTGAAGCTAAACCTTATACATCGTATTGGTTTGAAGGTAAACCTTACACATTGCATTGATTAGAAGCTACATCATGTGCTCCGCATGGATTTGAAGCTAAATCGTTTATTTCGCCTGCATTTGAAGCTACATCACTTATATCGCATGTATTTTAAGCTAAAGCATTTCTTTGGCATGGATTTGAATCTAAACCTTCTACATCGCATTGATTTAAAGCTACATCAAGGGGTTTCGCATGGATTTGAGGCAAAATCGTTTAATTCGCCAGCATTTGAAGCTATATCACTTATATCGCAAGTATTTGTAACTAAATCATTTGTTTCGCATGGATTTGATTCTAAACCATATACATCGCATTGATTTGAAGCTACATCATGTGTTCCGTATGGATTTGAAGCTAACTCGTTTATTTCGCCTGCATTTGAAGCTACATCACTTATATCGCAAGTATTTGAAGCTAAAGCATTTCTTTCGCATGGATTTGAAGCTAAACCTTCTACATCGCATTGATTTGATGCTACAACATGTGTTTCGTATGGATTTGAAGCCAACTCGTTTATTTCGCCAGCATTTGAAGCTATATCACTTATATCGCAAGTATTTGTAGCTAAATCATTTGTTTCGCATGGATTTGAAGATAAACCTTATACATCGCATTGATTTGTAGCTACATCATGTGTTCCGCACGGATTTGAAGCTAGCTCGTTTATTTCGCCTGCATTTGAAACTACATTACTTATATCGCAAGTATTTGAAGCTAAAGCATTTCTCTCGCATGGATTTGAAGCTAAACCTTCTACATCGCATTGATTTGATGCTCCAACATGTGTTTCGCATGGATTTTAAGCCAACTCGTTTATTTCGCCAGCATTTGAAGCTATATCACTTATATCGCAAGTATTTGTAGCTAAATCATGTGCTCCGCATGGATTTGAAGCTAAATCGTTTATTTCGCCTGCATTTGAAGCTACATCACTTATATCTCATGTATTTTAAGCTAAAGCATTTCTTTGACATGGATTTGAATCTAAACCTTCTACATCGCATTGATTTAAAGCTACATCAAGGGGTTTCGCATGGATTTGAGGCAAAATCGTTTAATTCGCCAGCATTTGAAGCTATATCACTTATATCGCAAGTATTTGTAACTAAATCATTTGTTTCGCATGGATTTGATTCTAAACCATCTACATCGCATTGATTTGAAGCTACATCATGTGTTCCGTATGGATTTGAAGCTAACTCGTTTATTTCGCCTGCATTTGAAGCTACATCACTTATATCGCAAGTATTTGAAGCTAAAGCATTTCTTTCGCATGGATTTGAAGCTAAACCTTCTACATCGCATTGATTTGATGCTACAACATGTGTTTCGTATGGATTTGAAGCCAACTCGTTTATTTCGCCAGTATTTGAAGCTATATCACTTATATCGCAAGTATCTGTAGCTAAATCATTTGTTTCGCATGGATTTGAAGATAAACCTTATACATCGCATTGATTTGTAGCTACATCATGTGTTCCGCACGGATTTGAAGCTAGCTCGTTTATTTCGCCTGCATTTGAAACTACATTACTTATATCGCAAGTATTTGAAGCTAAAGCATTTCTCTCGCATGGATTTGAAGCTAAACCTTCTACATAGCATTGATTTGATGCTCCAACATGTGTTTCGCATGGATTTGAAGCCAACTCGTTTATTTCGCCAGCATTTGAAGCTATATCACTTATATCGCAAGTATTTGTAGCTAAATCATTTGTTTCGCATGGATTTGAAGCTAAACCTTATACATCGTATTGATTGGAATCTACATCATGTGTTCCGCATGGATTTGTAGCTAACTCGTTTATTTCGCCTGCATTTGAAGCCACATCACTTATATCGCAATTATTTGAAGCTAAAACATTTCTTTCGTATGGATTTGAAGCTAAGCCTTCTACATCGCAATGATTTGATGTTACAACATGTGTTTCGCTTGGATTTGAAGCCAACTCGTTTATTTCGCCAGCATTTGAAGCTATATCACTTATATCGCAAGTATTTGTAGCTAAATCATTTGTTTCGCATGGATTTGAAGATAAACCTTATACATCGCATTGATTTGAAGCTACATCGTGGGATTCGCATGGATTTGAAGCTATCTCGTTTATTTCGCTAGCATTTGAAGCTATATCACTTATATCGCAAGTATTGGAAGCTAAATCATTTGTTTCGCATGGATTTGAAGATAAACCTTATACATCGCATTGATTTGTAGCTACATCATGTGTTCCGCACGGATTTGAAGCTAGCTCGTTTATTTCGTCTGCATTTGAAACTACATTACTTATATCGCAAGTATTTGAAGCTAAAGCATTTCTCTCGCATGGATTTGAAGCTAAACCTTCTACATAGCATTGATTTGATGCTCCAACATGTGTTTCGCATGGATTTGAAGCCAACTCGTTTATTTCGCCAGCATTTGAAGCTATATCACTTATATCGCAAGTATTTGTAGCTAAATCATTTGTTTCGCATGGATTTGAAGCTAAACCTTATACATCGTATTGATTGGAATCGACATCATGTGTTCCGCATGGATTTGTAGCTAACTCGTTTATTTCGCCTGCATTTGAAGCCACATCACTTATATCGCAATTATTTGAAGCTAAAACATTTCTTTCGTATGGATTTGAAGCTAAGCCTTCTACATCGCAATGATTTGATGTTACAACATGTGTTTCGCATGGATTTGAAGCCAACTCGTTTATTTCGCCAGCATTTGAAGCTATATCACTTATATCGCAAGTATTTGTAGCTAAATCATTTGTTTCGCATGGATTTGAAGATAAACCTTATACATCGCATTGATTTGAAGCTACATCGTGGGATTCGCATGGATTTGAAGCTATCTCGTTTATTTCGCCAGCATTTGAAGCTATATCACTTATATCGCAAGTATTGGAAGCTAAATCATTTGTTTCGCATGGATTTGAAGCTATACCTTATAGATCGCATTGATTTGAAGCTACATCATGTGTTCCGCATGGATTTGAAGCTAAATCGTTTATTTCGCCTGCATTTGAAGCTACATCACTTATATCGCAATTATGTGTAGCTAAATCATTTGTTTCGCATGGATTTGAAGCTAAACCTTCTACATCGCATTGATTTGATGCTCCAACATGTGTTTCGCATGGATTTTAAGCCAACCTCGTTTATTTCGCCAGCATTTGAAGCTATATCACTTATATCGCAAGTATTTGTAACTAAATCATTTGTTTCGCATGGATTTGATTCTAAACCATCTACATCGCATTGATTTGAAGCTACATCATGTGTTCCGTATGGATTTGAAGCTAACTCGTTTATTTCGCCTGCATTTGAAGCTACATCACTTATATCGCAAGTATTTGAAGCTAAAGCATTTCTTCGCATGGATTTGAAGCTAAACCTTCTACATCGCATTGATTTGATGCTACAACATGTGTTTCGCATGGATTTTAAGCCAACTCGTTTATTTCGCCAGCATTTGAAGCTATATCACTTATATCGCAAGTATTTGTAGCTAAATCATGTGCTCCGCATGGATTTGAAGCTAAATCGTTTATTTCGCCTGCATTTGAAGCTACATCACTTATATCTCATGTATTTTAAGCTAAAGCATTTCTTTGACATGGATTTGAATCTAAACCTTCTACATCGCATTGATTTAAAGCTACATCAAGGGGTTTCGCATGGATTTGAGGCAAAATCGTTTAATTCGCCAGCCTTTGAAGCTATATCACTTATATCGCAAGTATTTGTAACTAAATCATTTGTTTCGCATGGATTTGATTCTAAACCATCTACATCGCATTGATTTGAAGCTACATCATGTGTTCCGTATGGATTTGAAGCTAACTCGTTTATTTCGCCTGCATTTGAAGCTACATCACTTATATCGCAAGTATTTGAAGCTAAAGCATTTCTTTCGCATGGATTTGAAGCTAAACCTTCTTCATCGCATTGATTTGATGCTACAACATGTGTTTCGTATGGATTTGAAGCCAACTCGTTTATTTCGCCAGCATTTGAAGCTATATCACTTATATCGCAAGTATCTGTAGCTAAATCATTTGTTTCGCATGGATTTGAAGATAAACCTTATAGATCGCATTGATTTGAAGCTACATCATGTGTTCCGCATGGATTTGAAGCTAAATCGTTTATTTCGCCTGCATTTGAAGCTACATCACTTATATCGCAATTATTTGTAGCTAAATCATTTGTTTCGCATGGATTTGAAGCTAAACCTTATAGATCGCATTGATTTGAAGCTACATCATGTGTTCCGCATGGATTTGAAGCTAAATCGTTTATTTCGCCTGCATTTGAAGCTACATCACTTATATCGCTATTATTTGTAGCTAAATCATTTGTTTCGCATGGATTTGAAGCTAAACCTTCTACATCGCATTGATTTGATGCTCCAACATGTGTTTCGCATGGATTTTAAGCCAACTCGTTTATTTCGCCAGCATTTGAAGCTATATCACTTATATCGCAAGTATTTGAAGCAAAATCATTTGTTTCCCATGGATTTGAAGCTAAACCTTATACATCGTATTGGTTTGAAGGTAAACCTTACACATTGCATTGATTTGAAGCTACATCATGTGTTCCGCATGGATTTGGAGCTACATCACTTATATCGCAAGTATTTGAAGCTAAAGCATTTCTTTCGCACGGATTTGAAGCTAAACCTTCTACATCGCATTGATTTGATGCTACAACATGTGTTTCGTATGGATTTGAAGCCAACTCGTTTATTTCGCCAGCATTTGAAGCTATATCACTTATATCGCAAGTATTTGTAGCTAAATCATTTGTTTCGCATGGATTTGAAGATAAACCTTATACATCGCATTGATTTGTAGCTACATCATGTGTTCCGCACGGATTTGAAGCTAGCTCGTTTATTTCGCCTGCATTTGAAACTACATTACTTATATCGCAAGTATTTGAAGCTAAAGCATTTCTCTCGCATGGATTTGAAGCTAAACCTTCTACATCGCATTGATTTGATGCTCCAACATGTGTTTCGCATGGATTTTAAGCCACCTCGTTTATTTCGCCAGCATTTGAAGCTATATCACTTATATCGCAAGTATTTGTAGCTAAATCATGTGCTCCGCATGGATTTGAAGCTAAATCGTTTATTTCGCCTGCATTTGAAGCTACATCACTTATATCGCATGTATTTTAAGCTAAAGCATTTCTTTGACATGGATTTGAATCTAAACCTTCTACATCGCATTGATTTAAAGCTACATCAAGGGGTTTCGCATGGATTTGAGGCAAAATCGTTTAATTCGCCAGCATTTGAAGCTATATCACTTATATCGCAAGTATTTGTAACTAAATCATTTGTTTCGCATGGATTTGATTCTAAACCATCTACATCACATTGATTTGAAGCTACATCATGTGTTCCGTAAGGATTTGAAGCTAACTCGTTTATTTCGCCTGCATTTGAAGCTACATCACTTATATCGCAAGTATTTGAAGCTAAAGCATTTCTTTCGCATGGATTTGAAGCTTAACCTTCTACATCGCATTGATTTGATGCTACAACATGTGTTTCGTATGGATTTGAAGCCAACTCATTTATTTCGCCAGCATTTGAAGCTATATCACTTATATCGCAAGTATCTGTAGCTAAATCATTTGTTTCGCATGGATTTGAAGATAAACCTTATATATCGCATTGATTTGTAGCTACATCATGTGTTCCGCACGGATTTGAAGCTAGCTCGTTTATTTCGCCTGCATTTGAAACTACATTACTTATATCGCAAGTATTTGAAGCTAAAGCATTTCTCTCGCATGGATTTGAAGCTAAACCTTCTACATAGCATTGATTTGATGCTCCAACATGTGTTTCGCATGGATTTGAAGCCAACTCGTTTATTTCGCCAGCATTTGAAGCTATATCACTTATATCGCAAGTATTTGTAGCTAAATCATTTGTTTCGCATGGATTTGAAGCTAAACCTTATACATCGTATTGATTGGAATCTACATCATGTGTTCCGCATGGATTTGTAGCTAACTCGTTTATTTCGCCTGCATTTGAAGCCACATCACTTATATCGCAATTATTTGAAGCTAAAACATTTCTTTCGTATGGATTTGAAGCTAAGCCTTCTACATCGCAATGATTTGATGTTACAACATGTGTTTCGCATGGATTTGAAGCCAACTCGTTTATTTCGCCAGCATTTGAAGCTATATCACTTATATCGCAAGTATTTGTAGCTAAATCATTTGTTTCGCATGGATTTGAAGCTAAACCTTCTACATCGCATTGATTTGAAGCTACATCGTGGGTTCCGCATGGATTTGAAGCTAAATCGTTTATTTCGCCTGCATTTGAAGCTACATCACTTATACCGCAAGTATTTGAAGCTAAAGCATTCCTTTCGCATGGATTTGAAGCAAAAGACTTCTACATCGCATTGATTTGATGCTACAACATGTGTTTCGCATGGATTTGAGGCCAACTCGTGTATTTCGCTTGCATTTGAAGCTATATCACTTATATCGCAAGTATTTGTAACTAAATCATTTGTTTCGCATGGATTTGATTCTAAACCATCTACATCACATTGATTTGAAGCTACATCATGTGTTCCGTAAGGATTTGAAGCTAACTCGTTTATTTCGCCTGCATTTGAAGCTACATCACTTATATCGCAAGTATTTGAAGCTAAAGCATTTCTTTCGCATGGATTTGAAGCTAAACCTTCTACATCGCATTGATTTGATGCTACAACATGTGTTTCGTATGGATTTGAAGCCAACTCGTTTATTTCGCCAGCATTTGAAGCTATATCACTTATATCGCAAGTATCTGTAGCTAAATCATTTGTTTCGCATGGATTTGAAGATAAACCTTATATATCGCATTGATTTGTAGCTACATCATGTGTTCCGCACGGATTTGAAGCTAGCTCGTTTATTTCGCCTGCATTTGAAACTACATTACTTATATCGCAAGTATTTGAAGCTAAAGCATTTCTCTCGCATGGATTTGAAGCTAAACCTACTACATAGCATTGATTTGATGCTCCAACATGTGTTTCGCATGGATTTGAAGCCAACTCGTTTATTTCGCCAGCATTTGAAGCTATATCACTTATATCGCAAGTATTTGTAGCTAAATCATTTGTTTCGCATGGATTTGAAGCTAAACCTTATACATCGTATTGATTGGAATCTACATCATGTGTTCCGCATGGATTTGTAGCTAACTCGTTTATTTCGCCTGCATTTGAAGCCACATCACTTATATCGCAATTATTTGAAGGTAAAACATTTCTTTCGTATGGATTTGAAGCTAAGCCTTCTACATCGCAATGATTTGATGTTACAACATGTGTTTCGCATGGATTTGAAGCCAACTCGTTTATTTCGCCAGCATTTGAAGCTATATCACTTATATCGCAAGTATTTGTAGCTAAATTATTTGTTTCGCAAGGATTTGAAGCTATCTCGTTTACTTCGCCAGCATTTGCAGCTATATAACTTATATCGCAAGTATTTGTAGCTAAATCATTTGTTTCCCATGGATTTGAAGCTAAACCTTATACATCGTATTGATTTGAAGATAAACCTTACACATTGCATTGATTAGAAGCTACATCATGTGCTCCGCATGGATTTGAAGCTAAATCGTTTATTTCGCCTGCATTTGAAGCTACATCACTTATATCGCATGTATTTTAAGCTAAAGCATTTCTTTGGCATGGATTTGAATCTAAACCTTCTACATCGCATTGATTTAAAGCTACATCAAGGGGTTTCGCAAGGATTTGAGGCAAAATCGTTTAATTCGCCAGCATTTGAATCTATATCACTTATATCGCAAGTATTTGTAACTAAATCATTTGTTTCGCATGGATTTGATTCTAAACCATCTACATCGCATTGATTTGAAGCTACATCATGTGTTCCGTATGGATTTGAAGCTAACTCGTTTATTTCGCCTGCATTTGAAGCTACATCACTTATATCGCAAGTATTTGAAGCTAAAGCATTTCTTTCGCATGGATTTGAAGCTAAACCTTCTACATCGCATTGATTTGATGCTACAACATGTGTTTCGTATGGATTTGAAGCCAACTCGTTTATTTCGCCAGCATTTGAAGCTATATCACTTATATCGAAAGTACTTGAAGCTAAATCATTTGTTTCGCATGGATTTGATTCTAAACCATCTACATCGCATTGATTTGAAGCTACATCGTGGGTTTCGCATGGATTTGAAGCTATCTCGTTTATTTCGCCAGCATTTGAAGCTATATCACTTATATCGCAAGTATTGGAAGCTAAATCATTTGTTTCGCATGGATTTGAAGCTAAACCTTATAGATCGCATTGATTTGAAGCTACATCATGTGTTCCGCATGGATTTGAAGCTAACTCGTTTAATTCGCCTGCATTTGAAGCTACATCACTTATATCGCAAGTATTTGAAGCTAAAGCATTACTACCACATGGCTTTGAAGCTAAACCTTCTACATCGCATTGATTTGATGCTACAACATGTGTTTCGCTTGGATTTGAAGCCAACTCGTTTAAGTCGCCAGCATTTGAAGCTATATCACTTATATCGCAAGTATTTGTAACTAAATCATTTATTTCGCATGGATTTGATTCTAAACCATCTACATCGCATTGATTTGTAGCTACATCATGTGTTCCGCATGGATTTGAAGCTAGCTCGTTTATTTCGCCAGCTTTTGAAGCTATATCACTTATATCGCAAGTATTTGAAGCAAAATCATTTGTTTCCCATGGATTTGAAGCTAAACCTTATACATCGTATTGATTTGAAGGTAAACCTTACACATTGCATTGATTTGAAGCTACATCATGTGTTCCGCATGGATTTGAAGCTAAATCGTTTATTTCGCCTGCATTTGAAGCTACATCACTTATATCGCAAGTATTTGAAGCTAAAGCATTTCTTTCGCATGGATTTGAAGCAAAAGCCTTCTACATCGCATTGATTTGATGCTACAACATGCGTTTCGCATGGATTTTAAGCCAACTCGTTTATTTCGCCAGCATTTGAATCTATATCACTTATATCGCAAGTATTTGTAGCTAAATCATTTGTTTCGCATGGATTTGAAGATAAACCTTATACATCGCATTGATTTGTAGCTACATCATGTGTTCCGCACGGATTTGAAGCTAGCTCGTTTATTTCGCCTGCATTTGAAGCTACATCACTTATATCGCAAGTATTTGATGCTAAAGCATTTCTTTCGCATGGATTTGAAGCTAAACCTTCTACATCGCATTGATTTGATGCTACAACATGTGTTTCGTTTGGATTTGAAGCCAACTCGTTTATTTCGCCAGCATTTGAAGCTATATCACTTATATCGCAAGTATTTGCAACTAAATCATTTGTTTCGCATGGATTTGATTCTGTACCATCTACATCGCATTGATTTGAAGCTACATCATGTGTTCCGCATGGATTTGAAGCTAACTCGTTTATTTCGCCTGCATTTGAAGCTACATCACTTATATCGCAAGTATTTGAAGCTAAAGCATTTCTTTCGCATGGATTTGAAGCTAAACCTTCTAGATCGCATTGATTTGATGCTACAACATGTGTTTCGTATGGATTTGAAGCCAACTCGTTTATTTCGCCAGCATTTGAAGCTATATCACTTATATCGCAAGTATTTGTAGCTAAATCATTTGTTTCGCATGAATTTGAAGATAAACCTTATACATCGCATTGATTTGTAGCTACATCATGTGTTCCGCACGGATTTGAAGCTAGCTCGTTTATTTCGCCTGCATTTGAAACTACATTACTTATATCGCAAGTATTTGAAGCTAAAGCATTTCTCTCGCATGGATTTGATTCTAAACCATCTACATCGCATTGATTTGAAGCAACATCATGTGTTCCGTATGGATTTGAAGCTAACTCGTTTATTTCGCCTGCATTTGAAGCTACATCACTTATATCGCAAGTATTTGATGCTAAAGCATTTCTTTCCCATGGATTTGAAGCTGAACCTTCTACATCGCATTGATTTGATGCTACAACATGTGTTTCGTTTGGATTTGAAGCCAACTCGTTTATTTCGCCAGCATTTGAAGCTATATCACTTATGTCGCAAGTATTTGTAACTAAATCATTTGTTTCGCATGGATTTGATTCTAAACCATCTACATCGCATTGATTTGAAGCTACATCATGTGTTCCGCACGCATTTGAAACTAGCTCGTTTATTTCGCATGCATTTGAAGCTACATCACTTATATCGCAAGTATTTGAAGCTAAAGCTTTTCTCTCGCATGGATTTGAAGCTAAACCTTCTACATCGCATTGATTTGATGCTCCAACATGTGTGTCGCATGGATTTTAAGCCAACTCGTTTATTTAGCCAGCATTTGAAGCTATATCACTTATATCGCAAGTATTTGTAGCTAAATCATTTGTTCCGCATGGATTTGAAGCTATCTCGTTTATTTCGCCAGCATTTGCAGCTATATCACTTATATTGCAAGTATTTGAAGCTAAATCATTTGTTTCGCATGGATTTGAATCTAAGCCATCTACATCGCATTGATTTGAAACTACATCATGTGTCCCGCATGGATTTGAAGCTAACTAGTTTATTTCGCCTGCATTTGATGCCACATCACTTATATCGCAATTATTTGAAGCTAAAACATTTCTTTCGCATGGATTTGAAGCTAAGCCTTCTACATCGCAATGATTTGATGTTACAACATGTGTTTCGCATGGATTTGAAGCCAACTCGTTTATTTCGCCAGCATTTGAAGCTATATCACTTATATCGCAAGTATTTGTAGCTAAATCATTTGTTTCGCATGGATTTGAAGCTAAACCTTCTACATCGCATTGATTTGAAGCTACATCGTGGGTTTCGCATGGATTTGAAGCTAAATCGTTTATTTCGCCTGCATTTGAAGCTACAACACTTATATCGCAAGTATTTGAAGCTAAAGCATTACTACCACATGGATTTGAAGCTAAACCTTCTACATCGCATTGATTTGATGCTACAACATGTGTTTCGCTTGGATTTGAAGCCAACTCGTTTAAGTCGCCAGCATTTGAAGCTATATCACTTATATCGCAAGTATTTGTAACTAAATCATTTATTTCGCATGGATTTGATTCTAAACCATCTACATCGCATTGATTTGTAGCTACATCATGTGTTCCGCATGGATTTGAAGCTAGCTCGTTTATTTCGCCAGCTTTTGAAGCTATATCACTTATATCGCAAGTATTTGAAGCAAAATCATTTGTTTCCCATGGATTTGAAGCTAAACCTTATACATCGTATTGATTTGAAGGTAAACCTTACACATTGCATTGATTTGAAGCTACATCATGTGTTCCGCATGGATTTGAAGCTAAATCGTTTATTTCGCCTGCATTTGAAGCTACATCACTTATATCGCAAGTATTTGAAGCTAAAGCATTTCTTTCGCATGGATTTGAAGCAAAAGCCTTCTACATCGCATTGATTTGATGCTACAACATGCGTTTCGCATGGATTTTAAGCCAACTCGTTTATTTCGCCAGCATTTGAATCTATATCACTTATATCGCAAGTATTTGTAGCTAAATCATTTGTTTCGCATGGATTTGAAGATAAACCTTATACATCGCATTGATTTGTAGCTACATCATGTGTTCCGCACGGATTTGAAGCTAGCTCGTTTATTTCGCCTGCATTTGAAGCTACATCACTTATATCGCAAGTATTTGATGCTAAAGCATTTCTTTCGCATGGATTTGAAGCTAAACCTTCTACATCGCATTGATTTGATGCTACAACATGTGTTTCGTTTGGATTTGAAGCCAACTCGTTTATTTCGCCAGCATTTGAAGCTATATCACTTATATCGCAAGTATTTGTAACTAAATCATTTGTTTCGCATGGATTTGATTCTGTACCATCTACATCGCATTGATTTGAAGCTACATCATGTGTTCCGCATGGATTTGAAGCTAACTCGTTTATTTCGCCTGCATTTGAAGCTACATCACTTATATCGCAAGTATTTGAAGCTAAAGCATTTCTTTCGCATGGATTTGAAGCTAAACCTTCTAGATCGCATTGATTTGATGCTACAACATGTGTTTCGTATGGATTTGAAGCCAACTCGTTTATTTCGCCAGCATTTGAAGCTATATCACTTATATCGCAAGTATTTGTAGCTAAATCATTTGTTTCGCATGAATTTGAAGATAAACCTTATACATCGCATTGATTTGTAGCTACATCATGTGTTCCGCACGGATTTGAAGCTAGCTCGTTTATTTCGCCTGCATTTGAAACTACATTACTTATATCGCAAGTATTTGAAGCTAAAGCATTTCTCTCGCATGGATTTGATTCTAAACCATCTACATCGCATTGATTTGAAGCTACATCATGTGTTCCGTATGGATTTGAAGCTAACTCGTTTATTTCGCCTGCATTTGAAGCTACATCACTTATATCGCAAGTATTTGATGCTAAAGCATTTCTTTCCCATGGATTTGAAGCTGAACCTTCTACATCGCATTGATTTGATGCTACAACATGTGTTTCGTTTGGATTTGAAGCCAACTCGTTTATTTCGCCAGCATTTGAAGCTATATCACTTATGTCGCAAGTATTTGTAACTAAATCATTTGTTTCGCATGGATTTGATTCTAAACCATCTACATCGCATTGATTTGAAGCTACATCATGTGTTCCGCACGCATTTGAAACTAGCTCGTTTATTTCGCCTGCATTTGAAGCTACATCACTTATATCGCAAGTATTTGAAGCTAAAGCATTTCTCTCGCATGGATTTGAAGCTAAACCTTCTACATCGCATTGATTTGATGCTCCAACATGTGTGTCGCATGGATTTTAAGCCAACTCGTTTATTTAGCCAGCATTTGAAGCTATATCACTTATATCGCAAGTATTTGTAGCTAAATCATTTGTTCCGCATGGATTTGAAGCTATCTCGTTTATTTCGCCAGCATTTGCAGCTATATCACTTATATTGCAAGTATTTGAAGCTAAATCATTTGTTTCGCATGGATTTGAATCTAAGCCATCTACATCGCATTGATTTGAAACTACATCATGTGTCCCGCATGGATTTGAAGCTAACTAGTTTATTTCGCCTGCATTTGATGCCACATCACTTATATCGCAATTATTTGAAGCTAAAACATTTCTTTCGCATGGATTTGAAGCTAAGCCTTCTACATCGCAATGATTTGATGTTACAACATGTGTTTCGCATGGATTTGAAGCCAACTCGTTTATTTCGCCAGCATTTGAAGCTATATCACTTATATCGCAAGTATTTGTAGCTAAATCATTTGTTTCGCATGGATTTGAAGCTAAACCTTCTACATCGCATTGATTTGAAGCTACATCGTGGGTTTAGCATGGATTTGAAGCTAAATCGTTTATTTCGCCTGCATTTGAAGCTACAACACTTATACCGCAAGTATTTGAAGCTAAAGCATTTCTTTCGCATGGATTTGAAGCAAAAGCCTTCTACATCGCATTGATTTGATGTTACAACATGTGTTTCGCATGGATTTGAAGCCAACTCGTTTATTTCGCTTGCATTTGAAGCTATATCGCTTATATCGCAAGTACTTGAAGCTAAATCATTTGTTTCGCATGGATTTGATTCTAAACCATCTACATCGCATTGATTTGAAGCTACATCGTGGGTTTCGCATGGATTTGAAGCTATCTCGTTTATTTCGCCAGCATTTGAAGCTATATCACTTATATCGCAAGTGTTGGAAGCTAAATCATTTGTTTCGCATGGATTTGAAGCTAAAGCTTATAGATCGCATTGATTTGAAGCTACATCATGTGTTCCGCATGGATTTGAAGCTAACTCGTTTATTTCGCCTGCATTTGAAGCTACATCACTTATATCGCAAGTATTTGAAGCTAAAGCATTTCTTCCACATGGATTTGAAGCTAAACCTTCTACATCGCATTGATTTGATGCTACAACATGTGTTTCGCATGGATTTGAAGCCAACTCGTTTAATTCGCCAGCATTTGAAGCTATATCACTTATATCGCAAGTATTTGTAACTAAATCATTTATTTCGCATGGATTTGATTCTAAACCATCTACATCGCATTGATTTGTAGCTACATCATGTGTTCCGCATGGATTTGAAGCTAGCTCGTTTATTTCGCCAGCGTTTGAAGCTATATCACTTATATCGCAAGTATTTGAAGCAAAACCATTTGTTTCCCATGGATTTGAAGCTAAACCTTCTACATCGCATTGATTTGATGCTACAACATGTGTTTCGTTTGGATTTGAGGCCAACTCGTTTATTTCGCTTGCATTTGAAGCTATATCACTTATATCGCAAGTACTTGAAGCTAAATCATTTGTTTCGCATGGATTTGATTCTAAACCATCTACATCGCATTGATTTGAAGCTACATCGTGGGTTTCGCATGGATTTGAAGCTATCTCGTTTATTTCGCCAGCATTTGAAGCTATATCACTTATATCGCAAGTATTGGAAGCTAAATCATTTGTTTCGCATGGATTTGAAGCTAAAGCTTATAGATCGCATTGATTTGAAGCTACATCATGTGTTCCGCATGGATTTGAAGCTAACTCGTTTAATTCGCCTGCATTTGAAGCTACATCACTTATATCGCAAGTATTTGAAGCTAAAGCATTTCTACCACATGGATTTGAAGCTAAACCTTCTACATCGCATTGATTTGATGCTACAACATGTGTTTCGCATGGATTTGAAGCCAACTCGTTTAAGTCGCCAGCATTTGAAGCTATATCACTTATATCGCAAGTATTTGTAACTAAATCATTTATTTCGCATGGATTTGATTCTAAACCATCTATATCGCAAGTATTTGTAGCTAAATTATTTGTTTCGCAAAGATTTGGAGCTATCTCGTTTACTTCGCCAGCATTTGCAGCTATATAACTTATATCGCAAGTATTTGTAGCTAAATCATATGTTTCCCATGGATTTGAAGCTAAACCTTATACATCGTATTGATTTGAAGATAAACCTTACACATTGCATTGATTTGAAGCTACATCATGTGTTCCGCATGGATTTGAAGCTAAATCGTTTATTTCGCCTGCATTTGAAGCTACATCACTTATATCGCAAGTATTTGAAGCTAAAGCATTTCTTTCGCATGGATTTGAAGCAAAAGCCTTCTACATCGCATTGATTTGATGCTACAACATGCGTTTCGCATGGATTTTAAGCCAACTCGTTTATTTCGCCAGCATTTGAATCTATATCACTTATATCGCAAGTATTTGTAGCTAAATCATTTGTTTCGCATGGATTTGAAGATAAACCTTATACATCGCATTGATTTGTAGCTACATCATGTGTTCCGCACGGATTTGAAGCTAGCTCGTTTATTTCGCCTGCATTTGAAGCTACATCACTTATATCGCAAGTATTTGATGCTAAAGCATTTCTTTCGCATGGATGTGAAGCTAAACCTTCTACATCGCATTGATTTGATGCTACAACATGTGTTTCGTTTGGATTTGAAGCCAACTCGTTTATTTCGCCAGCATTTGAAGCTATATCACTTATATCGCAAGTATTTGTAACTAAATCATTTGTTTCGCATGGATTTGATTCTGTACCATCTACATCGCATTGATTTGAAGCTACATCATGTGTTCCGCATGGATTTGAAGCTAACTCGTTTATTTCGCCTGCATTTGAAGCTACATCACTTATATCGCAAGTATTTGAAGCTAAAGCATTTCTTTCGCATGGATTTGAAGCTAAACCTTCTAGATCGCATTGATTTGATGCTACAACATGTGTTTCGTATGGATTTGAAGCCAACTCGTTTATTTCGCCAGCATTTGAAGCTATATCACTTATATCGCAAGTATTTGTAGCTAAATCATTTGTTTCGCATGAATTTGAAGATAAACCTTATACATCGCATTGATTTGTAGCTACATCATGTGTTCCGCACGGATTTGAAGCTAGCTCGTTTATTTCGCCTGCATTTGAAACTACATTACTTATATCGCAAGTATTTGAAGCTAAAGCATTTCTCTCGCATGGATTTGAAGCTAAATCTTCTACATCACATTGATTTGATGCTACAACATGTGTTTAGTTTGGATTTGAAGCAAAATCGTTTATTTCGCCAGCATTTGAAGCTATATCACTTATGTCGCAAGTATTTGTAACTAAATCATTTGTTTCGCATGGATTTGATTCTAAACCATCTACATCGCATTGATTTGAAGCTACATCATGTGTTCCGCACGCATTTGAAACTAGCTCGTTTATTTCGCCTGCATTTGAAGCTACATCACTTATATCGCAAGTATTTGAAGCTAAAGCATTTCTCTCGCATGGATTTGAAGCTAAACCTTCTACATCGCATTGATTTGATGCTCCAACATGTGTGTCGCATGGATTTTAAGCCAACTCGTTTATTTAGCCAGCATTTGAAGCTATATCACTTATATCGCAAGTATTTGTAGCTAAATCATTTGTTCCGCATGGATTTGAAGCTATCTCGTTTATTTCGCCAGCATTTGCAGCTATATCACTTATATTGCAAGTATTTGAAGCTAAATCATTTGTTTCGCATGGATTTGAATTTAAGCCATCTACATCGCATTGATTTGAAACTACATCATGTGTCCCGCATGGATTTGAAGCTAACTAGTTTATTTCGCCTGCATTTGATGCCACATCACTTATATCGCAATTATTTGAAGCTAAAACATTTCTTTCGCATGGATTTGAAGCTAAGCCTTCTACATCGCAATGATTTGATGTTACAACATGTGTTTCGCATGGATTTGAAGCCAACTCGTTTATTTCGCCAGCATTTGAAGCTATATCACTTATATCGCAAGTATTTGTAGCTAAATCATTTGTTTCGCATGGATTTGAAGCTAAACCTTCTACATCGCATTGATTTGAAGCTACATCGTGGGTTTCGCATGGATTTGAAGCTAAATCGTTTATTTCGCCTGCATTTGAAGCTACATCACTTATACCGCAAGTATTTGAAGCTAAAGCATTTCTTTCGCATGGATTTGAAGCAAAAGCCTTCTACATCGCATTGATTTGATGTTACAACATGTGTTTCGCATGGATTTGAAGCCAACTCGTTTATTTCGCTTGCATTTGAAGCTATATCGCTTATATCGCAAGTACTTGAAGCTAAATCATTTGTTTCGCATGGATTTGATGCTAAACCATCTACATCGCATTGATTTGAAGCTACATCGTGGGTTTCGCATGGATTTGAAGCTATCTCGTTTATTTCGCCAGCATTTGAAGCTATATCACTTATATCGCAAGTGTTGGAAGCTAAATCATTTGTTTCGCATGGATTTGAAGCTAAACCTTATAGATCGCATTGATTTGAAGCTACATCATGTGTTCCGCATGGATTTGAAGCTAACTCGTTTATTTCGCCTGCATTTGAAGCTACATCACTTATATCGCAAGTATTTGAAGCTAAAGCATTTCTTCCACATGGATTTGAAGCTAAACCTTCTACATCGCATTGATTTGATGCTACAACATGTGTTTCGCATGGATTTGAAGCCAACTCGTTTAATTCGCCAGCATTTGAAGCTATATCACTTATATCGCAAGTATTTGTAACTAAATCATTTATTTCGCATGGATTTGATTCTAAACCATCTACATCGCATTGATTTGTAGCTACATCATGTGTTCCGCATGGATTTGAAGCTAGCTCGTTTATTTCGCCAGCATTTGAAGCTATATCACTTATATCGCAAGTATTTGAAGCAAAATCATTTGTTTCCTATGGATTTGAAGCTAAACCATATACATCGTATTGATTTGAAGGTAAACCTTACACATTGCATTGATTTGAAGCTACATCATGTGTTCCGCATGGATTTGAAGCTAAATCGTTTATTTCGCCTGCATTTGAAGCTACATCACTTATATCGCAAGTATTTGAAGCTAAAGCATTTCTTTCGCATGGATTTGAAGCAAAAGCCTTCAACATCGCATTGATTTGATGCTCCAACATGTGTTTCGCATGGATTTTAAGCCAACTCGTTTATTTCGCCAGCATTTGAAGCTATATCACTTATATCGCAAGTATTTGTAGCTAAATCATTTGTTTCGCATGGATTTGAAGCTATCTCGTTTATTTCGCCAACATTTGAAGCTATATCACTTATATCGCAAGTATTTGAAGCAAAATCATTTGTTTCCCATGGATTTGAAGCTAAACCTTATACATCGTATTGATTTGAAGGTAAACCTTACACATTGCATTGATTTGAAGCTACATCATGTGTCCCGCATGGATTTGAAGCTAAATCGTTTATTTCGCCTGCATTTGAAGCTACATCACTTATATCGCAAGTATTTGAAGCTAAAGCATTTCTTTCGCATGGATTTGAAGCTAAAGCCTTCTACATCGCATTGATTTGAAGCCAACTCGTTTATTTCGCCAGCATTTGAAGCTATATCACTTATATCGCAAGTATCTGTAGCTAAATCATTTGTTTCGCATGGATTTGAAGATAAACCTTATACATCGCATTGATTTGTAGCTACATCATGTGTTGCGCACGGATTTGAAGCTAGCTCGTTTATTTCGCCTGCATTTGAAACTACAATACTTATATCGCAAGTATTTGAAGCTAAAGCATTTCTCTCGCATGGATTTGAAGCTAAACCTTCTACATAGCATTGATTTGATGCTCCAACATGTGTTTCGCATGGATTTGAAGCCAACTCGTTTATTTCGCCAGCATTTGAAGCTATATCACTTATATCGCAAGTATTTGTAGCTAAATCATTTGTTTCGCATGGATTTGAAGCTAAACCTTATACATCGTATTGATTGGAATCTACATCATGTGTTCCGCATGGATTTGTAGCTAACTCGTTTATTTCGCCTGCATTTGAAGCCACATCACTTATATCGCAATTATTTGTAGCTAAATCATTTGTTTCGCATGGATTTGAAGATAAACCTTATACATCGCATTGATTTGAAGCTACATCGTGGGATTCGCATGGATTTGAAGCTATCTCGTTTATTTCGCCAGCATTTGAAGCTATATCACTTATATCGCAAGTATTGGAAGCTAAATCATTTGTTTCGCATGGATTTGAAGCTAAACCTTATAGATCGCATTGATTTGAAGCTACATCATGTGTTCCGCATGGATTTGAAGCTAAATCGTTTATTTCGCCTGCATTTGAAGCTACATCACTTATATCGCAATTATTTGTAGCTAAATCATTTGTTTCGCATGGATTTGAAGCTAGACCTTCTACATCGCATTGATTTGATGCTCCAACATGTGTTTCGCATGGATTTTAAGCCAACTCGTTTATTTCGCCAGCATTTGAAGCTATATCACTTATATCGCAAGTATTTGTAGCTAAATCATTTGTTCCGCATGGATTTGAAGCTATCTCGTTTATTTCGCCAGCATTTGCAGCTATATCACTTATATCGCAAGTATTTGAAGCTAAATCATTTGTTTCGCATGGATTTGAATCTGAGCCATCTACATCGCATTGATTTGATACTACATCATGTGTTCCGCATGGATTTGAAGCTAAATCGTTTATTTCGCCTGCATTTGAAGCTACATCACTTATATCGCAATTATTTGAAGCTAAAACATTTCTTTCGCATGGATTTGAAGCTAAGCCTTCTACATCGCATTGATTTGATGCTACAACATGTGTTTCGCATGGATTTGAAGCCAACTCGTTTAATTCGCCAGCATTTGAAGCTATATCACTTATATTGCAAGTATTTGTAACTAAATCATTTATTTCGCATGGATTTGATTCTAAACCATCTACATCGCATTGATTTGTATCTACATCATGTGTTCCGCATGGATTTGAAGCTAGCTCGTTTATTTCGACAGCATTTGAAGCTATATCACTTATATCGCAAGTATTTGAAGCAAAATCATTTGTTTCCCATGGATTTGAAGCTAAACCTTATACATCGTATTGGTTTGAAGGTAAACCTTACACATTGCATTGATTTGAAGCTACATCATGTGTTCCGCATGGATTTGAAGCTATATCACTTATATCGCAAGTATTGGAAGCTAAATCATTTGTTCCGCATGGATTTGAAGCTAAACCTTATAGATCGCATTGATTTGAAGCTACATCATGTGTTCCGCATGGATTTGAAGCTAAATCGTTTATTTCGCCTGCATTTGAAGCTACATCACTTATATCGCAATTATTTGTATCTAAATCATTTGTTTCGCATGGATTTGAAGCTAAACCTTCTACATCGCATTGATTTGATGCTCCAACATGTGTTCCGCATGGATTTGAAGCTATCTCGTTTATTTCGCCAGCATTTGCAGCTATATCACTTATATTGCAAGTATTTGAAGCTAAATCATTTGTTTCGCATGGATTTGAATCTGAGCCATCTACATCGCATTGATTTGATACTACATCATGTGTTCCGCATGGATTTGAAGCTAAATCGTTTATTTCGCCTGCATTTGAAGCTACATCACTTATATCGCAATTATTTGAAGCTAAAACATTTCTTTCGCATGGATTTGAAGCTAAGCCTTCTACATCGCATTGATTTGATGCTACAACATGTGTTTCGCATGGATTTGAATCCAACTCGTTTAATTCGCCAGCATTTGAAGCTATATCACTTATATCGCAAGTATTTGTAACTAAATCATTTATTTCGCATGGATTTGATTCTAAACCATCTACATCGCATTGATTTGTATCTACATCATGTGTTCCGCATGGATTTGAAGCTAGCTCGTTTATTTCGCCAGCATTTGAAGCTATATCACTTATATCGCAAGTATTTGAAGCAAAATCATTTGTTTCCCATGGATTTGAAGCTAAACCTTATACATCGTATTGGTTTGAAGGTAAACCTTACACATTGCATTGATTTGAAGCTACATCATGTGTTCCGCATGGATTTGAAGCTAAATCGTTTATTTCGCCTGCATTTGAAGCTACATCACTTATATCGCAAGTATTTGTAGCTAAATCATTTGTTTCGCATGGATTTGAAGATAAACCTTATACATCGCATTTATTTGTAGCTACATCATGTGTTCGGCACGGATTTGACGCTAGCTCGTTTATTTCGCCTGCATTTGAAGCTACATCACTTATATCGCAAGTAGTTGAAGCTAAAGCATTTCATTCGCTTGGATTTGAAGCTAAACCTTCTACATCGCATTGATTTGATGCTCCAACATGTGTTTCGCATGGATTTTAAGCCAACTCGTTTATTTCGCCAGCATTTGAAGCTATATCACTTATATCGCAAGTATTTGTAGCTAAATTATTTGTTTCGCAAGGATTTGAAGCTATCTCGTTTACTTCGCCAGCATTTGCAGCTATATAACTTATATCGCAAGTATTTGTAGCTAAATCATTTGTTTCCCATGGATTTGAAGCTAAACCTTATACATCGTATTGATTTGAAGATAAACCTTACACATTGCATTGATTAGAAGCTACATCATGTGTTCCGCATGGATTTGAAGCTAAATCGTTTATTTCGCCTGCATTTGAAGCTACATCACTTATATCGCAAGTATTTGAAGCTAAAGCATTTCTTTCGCATGGATTTGAAGCAAAAGCCTTCTACATGGCATTGATTTGATGCTACAACATGCGTTTCGCATGGATTTTAAGCCAAATCGTTTATTTCGCCAGCATTTGAATCTATATCACTTATATCGCAAGTATTTGTAGCTAAATCATTTGTTTCGCATGGATTTGAAGATAAACCTTATACATCGCATTTATTTGTAGCTACATCATGTGTTCCGCACGGATTTGAAGCTAGCTCGTTTATTTCGCCTGCATTTGAAACTACATTACTTATATCGCAAGTATTTGAAGCTAAAGCATTTCTCTCGCATGGATTTGAAGCTAAACCTTCTACATCGCATTGATTTGATGCTCCAACATGTGTTTCGCATGGATTTTAAGCCAACTCGTTTATTTCGCCAGCATTTGAAGCTATATCACTTATATCGCAAGTATCTGTAGCTAAATCATTTGTTTCGCATGGATTTGAAGATAAACCTTATATATCGCATTGATTTGTAGCTACATCATGTGTTCCGCACGGATTTGAAGCTAGCTCGTTTATTTCGCCTGCATTTGAAACTACATTACTTATATCGCAAGTATTTGAAGCTAAAGCATTTCTCTCGCATGGATTTGAAGCTAAACCTTCTACATAGCATTGATTTGATGCTCCAACATGTGTTTCGCATGGATTTGAAGCCAACTCGTTTATTTCGCCAGCATTTGAAGCTATATCACTTATATCGCAAGTATTTGTAGCTAAATCATTTGTTTCGCATGGATTTGAAGCTAAACCTTATACATCGTATTGATTGGAATCTACATCATGTGTTCCGCATGGATTTGTAGCTAACTCGTTTATTTCGCCTGCATTTGAAGCCACATCACTTATATCGCAATTATTTGAAGCTAAAACATTTCTTTCGTATGGATTTGAAGCTAAGCCTTCTACATCGCAATGATTTGATGTTACAACATGTGTTTCGCATGGATTTGAAGCCAACTCGTTTATTTCGCCAGCATTTGAAGCTATATCACTTATATCGCAAGTATTTGTAGCTAAATCATTTGTTTCGCATGGATTTGAAGCTAAACCTTCTACATCGCATTGATTTGAAGCTACATCGTGGGTTCCGCATGGATTTGAAGCTAAATCGTTTATTTCGCCTGCATTTGAAGCTACATCACTTATACCGCAAGTATTTGAAGCTAAAGCATTTCTTTCGCATGGATTTGAAGCAAAAGACTTCTACATCGCATTGATTTGATGCTACAACATGTGTTTCGCATGGATTTGAGGCCAACTCGTTTATTTCGCTTGCATTTGAAGCTATATCACTTATATCGCAAGTAGTTGAAGCTAAATCATTTGTTTCGCATGGATTTGATTCTAAACCATCTACATCGCATTGATATGAAGCTACATCGTGGGTTTCGCATGGATTTGAAGCTATCTCGTTTATTTCGCCTGCATTTGAAGCCACATCACTTATATCGCAATTATTTGAAGCTAAAACATTTCTTTCGCATGGATTTGAAGCTAAGCCTTCTACATCGCAATGATTTGATGCTACAACATGTGTTTCGCATGGATTTGAGGCCAACTCGTTTATTTCGCTTGCATTTGAAGCTATATCACTTATATCGCAAGTACTTGAAGCTAAATCATTTGTTTCGCATGGATTTGATTCTAAACCATCTACATCGCATTGATTTGAAGCTACATCGTGGGTTTCGCATGGATTTGAAGCTATCTCGCTTATTTCGCCAGCATTTGAAGCTATATCACTTATATCGCAAGTATTGGAAGCTAAATCATTTGTTTCGCCTGGATTTGAAGCTAAACCTTATAGATCGCATTGATTTGAAGCTACATCATGTGTTCCGCATGGATTTGAAGCTAACTCGTTTAATTCGCCTGCATTTGAAGCTACATCACTTATATCGCATGTATTTTAAGCTAAAGCATTTCTTTGGCATGGATTTGAATCTAAACCTTCTACATCGCATTGATTTAAAGCTACATCAAGGGGTTTCGCATGGATTTGAAGCAAAATCGTTTATTTCGCCAGCATTTGAAGCTATATCACTTATATCGCAAGTATTTGTAACTAAATCATTTGTTTCGCATGGATTTGATTCTAAACCATCTACATCACATTGATTTGAAGCTACATCATATGTTCCGCATGGATTTAAAGCTAACTCGTTTATTTCCCGGCATTTGAAGCTACATCAATATATCGTAAGTATTTGAAGCTAAAGCATTTTTTTCGCATGCATTTGAAGCTAAACCTTCTACATCGCATTGATTTGATGCTACAACGTGTGTTTCGTGTGGATTTGAAGCCAACTCGTTTATTTCGCCAGCATTTGAAGCTATATCACTTATGTCGCAACTATTTGTAACTAAATCATTTGTTTCGCATGGATTTGATTCTAAACCATCTACATCGCATTGATTTGATGCTACAACGTGTGTTTCGCATGGATTTTAAGCCAACTCGTTTATTTCGCCAGCATTTGAAGCTATATCACTTATATCGCAAGTATTTGTAGCTAAATCATTTGTTCCGCATGGATTTGAACCTATCTCGTTTATTTCGCCAGCATTTGCAGCTATATTACTTATATCGCAAGTATTTGAAGCTAAATCATTTGTTTCGCATGGATTTGAATCTAAGCCATCTATATCGCATTGATTTGTAGCTACATCATGTGTTCCGCATGGATTTGAAGCTAAATCGTTTATTTCGCCTGCATTTGAAGCTACATCACTTATATCACAAGTATTTGAAGCTAAAACATTTCTATCGCATGGATTTGAAGCTAAGCCTTCTACATCACAACGATTTGATGTTACAACATGTGTTTCGCATGGATTTGAAGCCAACTCGTTTATTTCGCCAGCATTTGAAGCTATATCACTTATATCGCAAGTATTTGTAGCTATATCATTTGTTTCGCAAGGATTTGAAGCTATCTCGTTTACTTCGCCAGCATTTGCAGCTATATAACTTGTATGGCAAGTATTTGAAGCTAAAGCATTTCTTTCGCATGGATTTGAAGCTAAACCTTATACATCGCATTGATTTGAATCTACATCATGTGTGCCGCATGGATTTGAAGCTAACTCGTTTATTTCGCCTGCATTTGAAGCCACATCACTTATATCGCAATTATTTGTAGCTAAATCATTTGTTTCGCATGGATTTGAAGCTAAACCTTCTACATCGCATTGATTTGATGCTCCAACATGTGTTTCGCATGGATTTTAAGCCAACTCGTTTATTTCGCCAGCATTTGAAGCTATATCACTTATATCGCAAGTATTTGTAGCTAAATCATTTGTTCCGCATGGATTTGAACCTATCTCGTTTATTTCGCCAGCATTTGCAGCTATATCACTTATATCGCAAGTATTTGAAGCTAAATCATTTGTTTCGCATGGATTTGAATCTAAGCCATCTATATCGCATTGATTTGTAGCTACATCATGTGTTCCGCATGGATTTGAAGCTAAATCGTTTATTTCGCCTGCATTTGAAGCTACATCACTTATATCGCAATTATTTGAAGCTAAAACATTTCTTTCGCATGGATTTGAAGCTAAGCCTTCTACATCGCATTGATTTGATGCTACAACATGTGTTTCGCATGGATTTGAAGCCAACTCGTTTAATTCGCCAGCATTTGAAGCTATATCACTTATATCGCAAGTATTTGTAACTAAATCATTTATTTCGCATGGATTTGATTCTAAACCATCTACATCGCATTGATTTGTATCTACATCATGTGTTCCGCATGGATTTGAAGCTAGCACGTTTATTTCGCCAGCATTTGAAGCTATATCACTTATATCGCAAGTATTTGAAGCAAAATCATTTGATTCGCATGGATTTGAAGCTAAACCTTATACATCGTATTGATTTGAAGGTAAACCTTACACATTGCATTGATTTGAAGCTACATCATGTGTTCCGCATGGATTTGAAGCTAAATCGTTTATTTCGCCTGCATTTGAAGCTACATCACTTATATCGCAAGTATTTGAAGCTAAAGCATTTCTTTCGCACGGATTTGAAGCAAAAGCCTTCTACATCGCATTGATTTGATGCTACAACATGCGTTTCGCATGGATTTTAAGCCAACTCGTTTATTTCGCCAGCATTTGAATCTATATCACTTATATCGCAAGTATTTGTAGCTAAATCATTTGTTTCGCATGGATTTGAAGATAAACCTTATACATCGCATTGATTTGTAGCTACATCATGTGTTCGGCACGGATTTGAAGCTAGCTCGTTTATTTCGCCTGCATTTGAAGCTACATCACTTATATCGCAAGTATTTGAAGCTAAAGCATTTCATTCGCTTGGATTTGAAGCTAAACCTTCTACATCGCATTGATTTGATGCTCCAACATGTGTTTCGCATTGATTTTAAGCCAACTCGTTTATTTCGCCAGCATTTGAAGCTATATCACTTATATCGCAAGTATTTGTAGCTAAATTATTTGTTTCGCAAGGATTTGAAGCTATCTCGTTTACTTCGCCAGCATTTGCAGCTATATAACTTATATCGCAAGTATTTGTAGCTAAATCATTTGTTTCCCATGGATTTGAAGCTAAACCTTATACATCGTATTGATTTGAAGATAAACCTTACACATTGCATTGATTAGAAGCTACATCATGTGCTCCGCATGGATTTGAAGCTAAATCGTTTATTTCGCCTGCATTTGAAGCTACATCACTTATATCGCATGTATTTTAAGCTAAAGCATTTCTTTGGCATGGATTTGAATCTAAACCTTCTACATCGCATTGATTTAAAGCTACATCAAGGGGTTTCGCATGGATTTGAGGCAAAATCGTTTAATTCGCCAGCATTTGAATCTATATCACTTATATCGCAAGTATTTGTAACTAAATCATTTGTTTCGCATGGATTTGATTCTAAACCATCTACATCGCATTGATTTGAAGCTACATCATGTGTTCCGTATGGATTTGAAGCTAACTCGTTTATTTCGCCTGCATTTGAAGCTACATCACTTATATCGCAAGTATTTGAAGCTAAAGCATTTCTTTCGCATGGATTTGAAGCTAAACCTTCTACATCGCATTGATTTGATGCTACAACATGTGTTTCGTATGGATTTGAAGCCAACTCGTTTATTTCGCCAGCATTTGAAGCTATATCACTTATATCGCAAGTATTTGTAGCTAAATCATTTGTTTCGCATGGATTTGAAGATAAACCTTATACATCGCATTGATTTGTAGCTACATCATGTGTTCCGCACGGATTTGAAGCTAGCTCGTTTATTTCGCCTGCATTTGAAACTACATTACTTATATCGCAAGTATTTGAAGCTAAAGCATTTCTCTCGCATGGATTTGAAGCTAAACCTTCTACATAGCATTGATTTGATGCTCCAACATGTGTTTCGCATGGATTTGAAGCCAACTCGTTTATTTCGCCAGCATTTGAAGCTATATCACTTATATCGCAAGTATTTGTAGCTAAATCATTTGTTTCGCATGGATTTGAAGCTAAACCTTATACATCGTATTGGTTGGAATCTACATCATGTGTTCCGCATGGATTTGTAGCTAACTCGTTTTTTTCGCCTGCATTTGAAGCCACATCACTTATATCGCAATTATTTGAAGCTAAAACATTTCTTTCGTCTGGATTTGTAGCTAAGCCTTCTACATCGCAATGATTTGATGTTACAACATGTGTTTCGCATGGATTTGAAGCCAACTCGTTTATTTCGCCAGCATTTGAAGCTATATCACTTATATCGCAAGTATTTGTAGCTAAATCATTTGTTTGGCATGGATTTGAAGCTAAACCTTCTACATCGCATTGATTTGAAGCTACATCGTGGGTTCCGCATGGATTTGAAGCTAAATCGTTTATTTCGCCTGCATTTGAAGCTACATCACTTATACCGCAAGTATTTGAAGCTAAAGCATTTCTTTCGCATGGATTTGAAGCAAAAGACTTCTACATCGCATTGATTTGATGCTACAACATGTGTTTCGCATGGATTTGAGGCCAACTCGTTTATTTCGCTTGCATTTGAAGCTATATCACTTATATCGCAAGTAGTTGAAGCTAAATCATTTGTTTCGCATGGATTTGATTCTAAACCATATACATCGCATTGATATGAAGCTACATCGTGGGTTTCGCATGGATTTGAAGCTATCTCGTTTATTTCGCCTGCATTTGAAGCCACATCACTTATATCGCAAGTATTTGTAGCTAAATCATTTGTTCCGCATGGATTTGAACCTATCTCGTTTATTTCGCCAGCATTTGCAGCTATATCACTTATATCGCAAGTATTTGAAGCTAAATCATTTGTTTCGCATGGATTTGAATCTAAGCCATCTATATCGCATTGATTTGTAGCTACATCATGTGTTCCGCATGGATTTGAAGCTAAATCGTTTATTTCGCCTGCATTTGAAGCTACATCACTTATATCGCAAGTATTTGAAGCTAAAACATTTGTTTCGCATGGATTTGAAGCTAAACCTTCTACATCGCATTGATTTGAAGCTACATCGTGGGTTCCGCATGGATTTGAAGCTAAATCGTTTATTTCGCCTGCATTTGAAGCTACATCACTTATACCGCAAGTATTTGAAGCTAAAGCATTTCTTTCGCATGGATTTGAAGCAAAAGGCTTCTACATCGCATTGATTTGATGCTACAACATGTGTTTCGCATGGATTTGAGGCCAACTCGTTTATTTCGCTTGCATTTGAAGCTATATCACTTATATCGCAAGTAGTTGAAGCTAAATCATTTGTTTCGCATGGATTTGATTCTAAACCATCTACATCGCATTGATTTGATGCTACAACGTGTGTTTCGCATGGATTTTAAGCCAACTCGTTTATTTCGCCAGCATTTGAAGCTATATCACTTATATCGCAAGTATTTGTAGCTAAATCATTTGTTCCGCATGGATTTGAACCTATCTCGTTTATTTCGCCAGCATTTGCAGCTATATCACTTATATCGCAAGTATTTGAAGCTAAATCATTTGTTTCGCATGGATTTGAATCTAAGCCATCTATATCGCATTGATTTGTAGCTACATCATGTGTTCCGCATGGATTTGAAGCTAAATCGTTTATTTCGCCTGCATTTGAAGCTACATCACTTATATCGCAAGTATTTGAAGCTAAAACATTTCTATCGCATGGATTTGAAGCTAAGCCTTCTACATCACAACGATTTGATGTTACAACATGTGTTTCGCATGGATTTGAAGCCAACTCGTTTATTTCGCCAGCATTTGAAGCTATATCACTTATATCGCAAGTATTTGTAGCTATATCATTTGTTTCGCAAGGATTTGAAGCTATCTCGTTTACTTCGCCTGCATTTGAAGCTACATCACTTATATCGCAAGTATTTGAAGCTAAAGCATTTCTTTCGCATGGATTTGAAGCAAAAGCCTTCTACATCGCATTGATTTGATGCTACAACATGTGTTGCGCATGGATTTGAAGCTAACTCGTTTATTTCGCCTGCATTTGAAGCTACATCACTTATATCGCAAGTATTTGAAGCTAAAGCATTTCTTTCGCATGGATTTGAAGCTAAACCTTCTACATCGCATTGATTTGATGCTACAACATGTGTTGCGCATGGATTTGAAGCTAACTCGTTTATTTCGCCTGCATTTGAAGCTACATCACTTATATCGCAAGTATTTGAAGCTAAAGCATTTCTTTCGCATGGATTTGAAGCTAAACCTTCTACATCGCATTGATTTGATGCTACAACATGTGTTTCGTATGGATTTGAAGCCAACTCGTTTATTTCGCCAGCATTTGAAGCTATATCACTTATATCGCAAGTATTTGTAACTAAATCATTTGTTTCGCATGGATTTGATTCTAAACCATCTACATCACATTGATTTGTAGCTACATCATGTGTTCCGCATGTATTTGAAGCTAACTCGTTTATTTCCCGGCATTTGAAGCTACATCAATATATCGTAAGTATTTGAAGCTAAAGCATTTTTTTCGCATGCATTTGATGCTAAACCTTCTACATCGCATTGATTTGATGCTACAACATGTGTTTCGCATGGATTTGAAGCCAACTCGATTATTTCGCCAGCATTTGAAGCTATATCACTTATATCGCAAGTATTTGTAGCTAAATCATTTGTTTCGCATGGATTTGAAGATAAACCTTATACATCGCATTGATTTGTAGCTACATCATGTGTTCCGCATGGATTTGAAGCTAGCTCGTTTATTTCGCCAGCATTTGAAGCTATATCACTTATATCGCAAGTATTTGTAGCTAAATCATTTGTTTCGCATGGATTTGAAGCTAAACCTTATACATCGCATTGATTTGAATCTACATCATGTGTGCCGCATGGATTTGAAGCTAACTCGTTTATTTCGCCTGCATTTGAAGCCACATCACTTATATCGCAATTATTTGTAGCTAAATCATTTGTTTCGCATGGATTTGAAGCTAAACCTTCTACATCGCATTGATTTGATGCTCCAACATGTGTTTCGCATGGATTTTAAGCCAACTCGTTTATTTCGCCAGCATTTGAAGCTATATCACTTATATCGCAAGTATTTGTAGCTAAATCATTTGTTCCGCATGGATTTGAACCTATCTCGTTTATTTCGCCAGCATTTGCAGCTATATCACTTATATCGCAAGTATTTGAAGCTAAATCATTTGTTTCGCATGGATTTGAATCTAAGCCATCTATATCGCATTGATTTGTAGCTACATCATGTGTTCCGCATGGATTTGAAGCTAAATCGTTTATTTCGCCTGCATTTGAAGCTACATCACTTATATCGCAATTATTTGAAGCTAAAACATTTCTTTCGCATGGATTTGAAGCTAAGCCTTCTACATCGCATTGATTTGATGCTACAACATGTGTTTCGCATGGATTTGAAGCCAACTCGTTTAATTCGCCAGCATTTGAAGCTATATCACTTATATCGCAAGTATTTGTAACTAAATCATTTATTTCGCATGGATTTGATTCTAAACCATCTACATCGCATTGATTTGTATCTACATCATGTGTTCCGCATGGATTTGAAGCTAGCTCGTTTATTTCGCCAGCATTTGAAGCTATATCACTTATATCGCAAGTATTTGAAGCAAAATCATTTGATTCGCATGGATTTGAAGCTAAACCTTATACATCGTATTGATTTGAAGGTAAACCTTACACATTGCATTGATTTGAAGCTACATCATGTGTTCCGCATGGATTTGAAGCTAAATCGTTTATTTCGCCTGCATTTGAAGCTACATCACTTATATCGCAAGTATTTGAAGCTAAAGCATTTCTTTCGCACGGATTTGAAGCAAAAGCCTTCTACATCGCATTGATTTGATGCTACAACATGCGTTTCGCATGGATTTTAAGCCAACTCGTTTATTTCGCCAGCATTTGAATCTATATCACTTATATCGCAAGTATTTGTAGCTAAATCATTTGTTTCGCATGGATTTGAAGATAAACCTTATACATCGCATTGATTTGTAGCTACATCATGTGTTCGGCACGGATTTGAAACTAGCTCGTTTATTTCGCCTGCATTTGAAGCTACATCACTTATATCGCAAGTATTTGAAGCTAAAGCATTTCATTCGCTTGGATTTGAAGCTAAACCTTCTACATCGCATTGATTTGATGCTCCAACATGTGTTTCGCATGGATTTTAAGCCAACTCGTTTATTTCGCCAGCATTTGAAGCTATATCACTTATATCGCAAGTATTTGTAGCTAAATTATTTGTTTCGCAAGGATTTGAAGCTATCTCGTTTACTTCGCCTGCATTTGCAGCTATATAACTTATATCGCAAGTATTTGTAGCTAAATCATTTGTTTCCCATGGATTTGAAGCTAAACCTTATACATCGTATTGATTTGAAGATAAACCTTACACATTGCATTGATTAGAAGCTACATCATGTGCTCCGCATGGATTTGAAGCTAAATCGTTTATTTCGCCTGCATTTGAAGCTACATCACTTATATCGCATGTATTTTAAGCTAAAGCATTTCTTTGGCATGGATTTGAATCTAAACCTTCTACATCGCATTGATTTAAAGCTACATCAAGGGGTTTCGCATGGATTTGAGGCAAAATCGTTTAATTCGCCAGCATTTGAATCTATATCACTTATATCGCAAGTATTTGTAACTAAATCATTTGTTTCGCATGGATTTGATTCTAAACCATCTACATCGCATTGATTTGAAGCTACATCGTGTGTTCCGTATGGATTTGAAGCTAACTCGTTTATTTCGCCTGCATTTGAAGCTACATCACTTATATCGCAAGTATTTGAAGCTAAAGCATTTCTTTCGCATGGATTTGAAGCTAAACCTTCTACATCGCATTAATTTGATGCTACAACATGTGTTTCGTATGGATTTGAAGCCAACTCGTTTATTTCGCCAGCATTTGAAGCTATATCACTTATATCGCAAGTATTTGTAGCTAAATCATTTGTTTCGCATGGATTTGAAGATAAACCTTATACATCGCATTGATTTGTAGCTACATCATGTGTTCCGCACGGATTTGAAGCTAGCTCGTTTATTTCGCCTGCATTTGAAACTACATTACTTATATCGCAAGTATTTGAAGCTAAAGCATTTCTCTCGCATGGATTTGAAGCTAAACCTTCTACATCGCATTGATTTGATGCTCCAACATGTGTTTCGCATGGATTTTAAGCCAACTCGTTTATTTCGCCAGCATTTGAAGCTATATCACTTATATCGCAAGTAGTTGAAGCTAAATCATATGTTTCGCATGGATTTGATTCTAAACCATCTACATCGCATTGATTTGAAGCTACATCGTGGGTTTCGCATGGATTTGAAGCTATCTCGTTTATTTCGCCAGCATTTGAAGCTATATCACTTATATCGCAAGTATTGGAAGCTAAATCATTTGTTTCGCAAGGATTTGAAGCTAAACCTTATAGATCGCATTGATTTGAAGCTACATCATGTGTTCCGCATGGATTTGAAGCTAACTCGATTAATTCGCCTGCATTTGAAGCTACATCACTTATATCGCAAGTATTTGAAGCTAAAGCATTACTACCACATGGATTTGAAGCTAAACCTTCTACATCGCATTGATTTGATGCTACAACATGTGTTTCGCATGGATTTGAAGCCAACTCGTTTAAGTCGCCAGCATTTGAAGCTATATCACTTATATCGCAAGTATTTGTAACTAAATCATTTATTTCGCATGGATTTGATTCTAAACCATCTACATCGCATTGATTTGTAGCTACATCATGTGTTCCGCATGGATTTGAAGCTAGCTCGTTTATTTCGCCAGCATTTGAAGCTATATCACTTATATCGCAAGTATTTGAAGCAAAATCATTTGTTTCCCATGGATTTGAAGCTAAACCTTATACATCGTATTGATTTGAAGGTAAAACTTACACATTGCATTGATTTGAAGCTACATCATGTGTTCCGCATGGATTTGAAGCTAAATCGTTTATTTCGCCTGCATTTGAAGCTACATCAATTATATCGCAAGTATTTGAAGCTAAAGCATTTCTTTCGCATGGATTTGAAGCTAAACCTTCTACATCGCATTGATTTGATGCTACAACATGTGTTTCGTATGGATTTGAAGCCAACTCGTTTATTTCGCCAGCATTTGAAGCTATATCACTTATATCGCAAGTATTTGTAACTAAATCATTTGTTTCGCATGGATTTGATTCTAAACCATCTACATCACATTGATTTGAAGCTACATCATGTGTTCCGCATGGATTTGAAGCTAACTCGTTTATTTCCCGGCATTTGAAGCTACATCAATATATCGTAAGTATTTGAAGCTAAAGCATTTTTTTCGCATGCATTTGATGCTAAACCTTCTACATCGCATTGATTTGATGCTACAACATGTGTTTCGCATGGATTTGAAGCCAACTCGTTTATTTCGCCAGCATTTGAAGCTATATCACTTATATCGCAAGTATTTGTAGCTAAATCATTTGTTTCGCATGGATTTGATTCTAAACCATCTACATCGCATTGATTTGAAGCTACATCATGTGTTCCGTATGGATTTGAAGCTAACTCGTTTATTTCGCCTGCATTTGAAGCTACATCACTTATATCGCAAGTATTTGAAGCTAAAGCATTTCTTTCGCATGGATTTGAAGCTAAACCTTCTACATCGCATTGATTTGATGCTACAACATGTGTTTCGTATGGATTTGAAGCCAACTCGTTTATTTCGCCAGCATTTGAAGCTATATCACTTATATCGCAAGTATTTGTAGCTAAATCATTTGTTTCGCATGGATTTGAAGATAAACCTTATACATCGCATTGATTTGTAGCTACATCATGTGTTCCGCACGGATTTGAAGCTAGCTCGTTTATTTCGCCTGCATTTGAAACTATATCACTTATATCGCAAGTATTTGTAGCTAAATCATTTGTTTCGCATGGATTTGAAGATAAACCTTATACATCGCATTGATTTGTAGCTACATCATGTGTTCCGCATGGATTTGAAGCTAACTCGTTTATTTCGCCTGCATTTGAAGCCACATCACTTATATCGCAATTATTTGTAGCTAAATCATTTGTTTCGCATGGATTTGAAGCTAAACCTTCTACATCGCATTGATTTGATGCTCCAACATGTGTTTCGCATGGATTTTAAGCCAACTCGTTTATTTCGCCAGCATTTGAAGCTATATCACTTATATCGCAAGTATTTGTAGCTAAATCATTTGTTCCGCATGGATTTGAAGCTATCTCGTTTATTTCGCCAGCATTTGCAGCTATATCACTTATATCGCAAGTATTTGAAGCTAAATCATTTGTTTCGCATGGATTTGAATCTAAGCCATCTATATCGCATTGATTTGAAACTACATCATGTGTTCCGCATGGATTTGAAGCTAAATCGTTTTTTTCGCCTGCATTTGAAGCTACATCACTTATATCGCAATTATTTGAAGCTAAAACATTTCTTTCGCATGGATTTGAAGCTAAGCCTTCTACATCGCATTGATTTGATGCTACAACATGTGTTTCGCATGGATTTGAAGTCAACTCGTTTATTTCGCCAGCATTTGAAGCTATATCACTTACATCGCAAGTATTTGTAGCTAAATCATTTGTTTCGCATGGATATGAAGCTAAACCTTCTACATCGCATTGATTTGAAGCTACATCGTGGGTTTCGCATGGATTTGAAGCTAAATCGTTTATTTCGCCTGCATTTGAAGCTATATCACTTATATCGAAAGTACTTGAAGCTAAATCATTTGTTTCGCATGGATTTGATTCTAAACCATCTACATCGCATTGATTTGAAGCTACATCGTGGGTTTCGCATGGATTTGAAGCTATCTCGTTTATTTCGCCAGCATTTGAAGCTATATCACTTATATCGCAAGTATTGGAAGCTAAATCATTTGTTTCGCATGGATTTGAAGCTAAACCTTATTGATCGCATTGATTTGAAGCTACATCATGTGTTCCGCATGGATTTGAAGCTAACTCGTTTAATTCGCCTGCATTTGAAGCTACATCACTTATATCGCAAGTATTTGAAGCTAAAGCATTACTACCACATGGATTTGAAGCTAAACCTTCTACATCGCATTGATTTGATGCTACAACATGTGTTTCGCTTGGATTTGAAGCCAACTCGTTTAAGTCGCCAGCATTTGAAGCTATATCACTTATATCGCAAGTATTTGTAACTAAATCATTTATTTCGCATGGATTTGATTCTAAACCATCTACATCGCATTGATTTGTAGCTACATCATGTGTTCCGCATGGATTTGAAGCTAGCTCGTTTATTTCGCCAGCATTTGAAGCTATATCACTTATATCGCAAGTATTTGAAGCAAAATCATTTGTTTCCCATGGATTTGAAGCTAAACCTTATACATCGTATTGATTTGAAGCAAAAGCCTTCAACATCGCATTGATTTGATGATCCAACATGTGTTTCGCATGGATTTTAAGCCAACTCGTTTATTTCGCCAGCATTTGAAGCTATATCACTTATATCGCAAGTATTTGTAGCTAAATCATTTGTTCCGCATGGATTTGAAGCTATCTCGTTTATTTCGCCAGCATTTGCAGCTATATCACTTATATCGCAAGTATTTGAAGCTAAATCATTTGTTTCGCATGGATTTGATTCTAAACCATCTACATCGCATTGATTTGAAGCTACATCATGTGTTCCGTATGGATTTGAAGCTAACTCGTTTATTTCGCCTGCATTTGAAGCTACATCACTTATATCGCAAGTATTTGATGCTAAAGCATTTCTTTCGCATGGACTTGAAGCTAAACCTTCTACATCGCATTGATTTGATGCTACAACATGTGTTTCGTTTGGATTTGAAGCCAACTCGTTTATTTCGCCAGCATTTGAAGCTATATCACTTATGTCGCAAGTATTTGTAACTAAATCATTTGTTTCGCATGGATTTGATTTTAAACCATCTACATCGCATTGATTTGAAGCTACATCATGTGTTCCGCATGGATTTGAAGCTAACTCGTTTATTTCGCCTGCATTTGAAGCTACATCACTTATATCGCAAGTATTTGAAGCTAAAGCATTTGTTTCGCATGGATTTGATTCTGAACCATCTACATCGCATTGATTTGAAGCTACATCATGTGTTCCGCATGGATTTGAAGCTAACTCGTTTAATTCGCCAGCATTTGAAGCTATATCACTTATATCGCAAGTATTTGTAGCTAAATCATTTGTTTCGCATGGATTTGAAGATAAACCTTATACATCGCATTGATTTGTAGCTACATCATGTGTTCCGCACGGATTTGAAGCTAGCTCGATTATTTCGCCTGCATTTGAAACTACATTACTTATATCGCAAGTATTTGAAGCTAAAGCATTTCTATCGCATGGATTTGAAGCTAAGCCTTCTACATCACATTGATTTGATGCTCCAACATGTGTTTCGCATGGATTTTAAGCCAACTCGTTTATTTCGCCAGCATTTGAAGCTATATCACTTATATCGCAAGTATTTGTAGCTAAATCATTTGTTTCGCATGGATTTGAAGCTATCTCGTTTACTTCGCCAGCATTTGCAGCTATATAACTTATATCGCAAGTATTTGTAGCTAAATCATTTGTTTCCCATGGATTTGAAGCTAAACCTTATACATCGTATTGATTTGAAGATAAACCTTACACATTGCATTGATTAGAAGCTACATCATGTGCTCCGCATGGATTTGAAGCTAAATCGTTTATTTCGCCTGCATTTGAAGCTACATCACTTATATCGCATGTATTTTAAGCTAAAGCATTTCTTTGGCATGGATTTGAATCTAAACCTTCTACATCGCATTGATTTAAAGCTACATCAAGGGGTTTCGCATGGATTTGAAGCAAAATCGTTTATTTCGCCAGCATTTGAAGCTATATCACTTATATCGCAAGTATTTGTAACTTAATCATTTGTTTCGCATGGATTTGATTCTAAACCATCTACATCGCATTGATTTGAAGCTACATCATGTGTTCCGTATGGATTTGAAGCTAACTCGTTTATTTCGCCTGCATTTGAAGCTACATCACTTATATCGCAAGTATTTGATGCTAAAGCATTTCTTTCGCATGGATTTGAAGCTAAACCTTCTACATCGCATTGATTTGATGCTACAACATGTGTTTCGTTTGGATTTGAAGCCAACTCGTTTATTTCGCCAGCATTTGAAGCTATATCACTTATGTCGCAAGTATTTGTAGCTAAATCATTTGTTTCGCATGGATTTGAAGATAAACCTTATACATCGCATTGATTTGTAGCTACATCATGTGTTCCGCATGGATTTGAAGCTAACTCGTTTATTTCGCCTGCATTTGAAGCTACATCACTTATATTGCAAGTATTTGAAGCTAAAGCATTTCTTTCGCATGGATTTGAAGCTAAACCTTCTACATCGCATTGATTTGATGCTACAACATGTGTTTCGTATGGATTTGAAGCCAACTCGTTTATTTCGCCAGCATTTGAAGCTATATCACTTATATCGCAAGTATTTGTAGCTAAATCATTTGTTTCGCATGGATTTGAAGATAAACCTTATACATCGCATTGATTTGTAGCTACATCATGTGTTCCGCACGGATTTGAAGCTAGCTCGTTTATTTCGCCTGCATTTGAAACTACATTACTTATATTGCAAGTATTTGAAGCTAAAGCATTTCTCTCGCATGGATTTGAAGCTAAACCTTCTACATCGCATTGATTTGATGCTCCAACATGTGTTTCGCATGGATTTTAAGCCAACTCGTTTATTTCGCCAGCATTTGAAGCTATATCACTTATATCGCAAGTATTTGTAGCTAAATCATTTGTTTCGCATGGATTTGAAGCTAAACCTTATACATCGTATTGATTTGAATCTACATCATGTGTTCCGCATGGATTTGTAGCTAACTCGTTTATTTCGCCTGCATTTGAAGCCACATCACTTATATCGCAATTATTTGAAGCTAAAACATTTCTTTCGTATGGATTTGAAGCTAAGCCTTCTACATCGCAATGATTTGATGTTACAACATGTGTTTCGCATGGATTTGATGCCAACTCGTTTATTTCGCCAGCATTTGAAGCTATATCACTTATATCGCAAGTATTTGTAGCTAAATCATTTGTTTCACATGGATTTGAAGCTAAACCTTCTACATCGCATTGATTTGAAGCTACATCGTGGGTTTCGCATGGATTTGAAGCTAAATCGTTTATTTCGCCTGCATTTGAAGCTACATCACTTATACCGCAAGTATTTGAAGCTAAAGCATTTCTTTCGCATGGATTTGAAGCAAAAGACTTCTACATCGCATTGATTTGATGCTACAACATGTGTTTCGCATGGAATTGAGGCCAACTCGTTTATTTCGCTTGCATTTGAAGCTATATCACTTATATCGCAAGTAGTTGAAGCTAAATCATTTGTTTCGCATGGATTTGATTCTAAACCATCTACATCGCATTGATTTGAAGCTACATCGTGGGTTTCGCATGGATTTGAAGCTATCTCGTTTATTTCGCCTGCATTTGAAGCCACATCACTTATATCGCAATTATTTGAAGCTAAAACATTTCTTTCGCATGGATTTGAAGCTAAGCCTTCTACATCGCAATGATTTGATGTTACAACATGTGTTTCGCATGGATTTGTAGTCAACTCGTTTATTTCGCCACCATTTGAAGCTATATCACTTATATCGCAAGTATTTGTAGCTAAATCATTTGTTTCGCATGGATTTGAAGCTAAACCTTCTACATCGCATTGATTTGAAGCTACATCGTGGGTTTCGCATGGATTTGAAGCTAAATCGTTTATTTCGCCTGCATTTGAAGCTATATCACTTATATCGAAAGTACTTGAAGCTAAATCATTTGTTTCGCATGGATTTGATTCTAAACCATCTACATCGCATTGATTTGAAGCTACATCGTGGGTTTCGCATGGATTTGAAGCTATCTCGTTTATTTCGCCAGCATTTGAAGCTATATCACTTATATCGCAAGTATTGGAAGCTAAATCATTTGTTTCGCATGGATTTGAAGCTAAACCTTATAGATCGCATTGATTTGTAGCTACATCATGTGTTCCGCATGGATTTGAAGCTAGCTCGTTTATTTCGCCAGCATTTGAAGCTATATCACTTATATCGCAAGTATTTGTAACTAAATCATTTATTTCGCATGGATTTGATTCTAAACCATCTACATCGCATTGATTTGTAGCTACATCATGTGTTCCGCATGGATTTGAAGCTAGCTCGTTTATTTCGCCAGCATTTGAAGCTATATCACTTATATCGCAAGTATTTGAAGCAAAATCATTTGTTTCCCATGGATTTGAAGCTAAACCTTATACATCGTATTGATTTGAAGGTAAACCTTACACATTGCATTGATTTGAAGCTACATCATGTGTTCCGCATGGATTTGAAGCTAAATCGTTTATTTCGCCTGCATTTGAAGCTACATCACTTATATCGCAAGTATTTGTAGCTAAAGCATTTCTTTCGCATGGATTTGAAGCAAAAGCCTTCTACATCGCATTGATTTGATGCTACAACATGCGTTTCGGATGGATTTTAAGCCAACTCGTTTATTTCGCCAGCATTTGAATCTATATCACTTATATCGCAAGTATTTGTAGCTAAATCATTTGTTTCGCATGGATTTGAAGATAAACCTTATACATCGCATTGATTTGTAGCTACATCATGTGTTCCGCACGGATTTGAAGCTAGCTCGTTTATTTCGCCTGCATTTGAAGCTACATCACTTATATCGCAAGTATTTGAAGCTAAAGCATTTCATTCGCTTGGATTTGAAGCTAAACCTTCTACATCGCATTGATTTGATGCTCCAACATGTGTTTCGCATGGATTTTAAGCCAACTCGTTTATTTCGCCTGCATTTGAAGCTACATCACTTATATCGCAAGTATTTGATGCTAAAGCATTTCTTTCGCATGGATTTGAAGCTAAACCTTCTACATCGCATTGATTTGATGCTACAACATGTGTTTCGTTTGGATTTGAGGCCAACTCGTTTATTTCGCTTGCATTTGAAGCTATATCACTTATATCGCAAGTACTTGAAGCTAAATCATTTGTTTCGCATGGATTTGATTCTAAACCATCTACATCGCATTGATTTGAAGCTACATCGTGGGTTTCGCATGGATTTGAAGCTATCACGTTTATTTCGCCAGCATTTGAAGCTATATCACTTATATCGCAAGTATTGGAAGCTAAATCATTTGTTTCGCATGGATTTGAAGCTAAAGCTTATAGATCGCATTGATTTGAAGCTACATCATGTGTTCCGCATGGATTTGAAGCTAACTCGTTTAATTCGCCTGCATTTGAAGCTACATCACTTATATCGCAAGTATTTGAAGCTAAAGCATTTCATTCGCTTGGATTTGAAGCTAAACCTTCTACATCGCATTGATTTGATGCTCCAACATGTGTTTCGCATGGATTTGAAGCCAACTCGTTTATTTCGCCAGCATTTGAAGCTATATCACTTATATCGCAATGTATTTGTAGCTAAATCATTTGTTTCACATGGATTGAAGATAAACCTTATACATCGCATTGATTTGTAGCTACATCATGTGTTCCGCACGGATTTGAAGCTAGCTCGTTTATTTCGCCTGCATTTGAAGCTACATCACTTATATCGCAAGTATTTGAAGCTAAAGCATTTCATTCGCTTGGATTTGAAGCTAAACCTTCTACATCGCATTGATTTGATGCTCCAACATGTGTTTCGCATGGATTTGAAGCCAACTCGTTTATTTCGCCAGCATTTGAAGCTATATCACTTATATCGCAAGTATTTGTAGCTAAATCATTTGCTTCGCATGGATTTGAAGATAAACCTTATACATCGCATTGATTTGTAGCTACATCATGTGTTCCGCACGCATTTGAAGCTAGCTCGTTTATTTCGCCTGCATTTGAAGCTACATCACTTATATCGCAAGTATTTGAAGCTAAAGCATTTCTCTCGCATGGATTTGAAGCTAAACCATCTACATCGCATTGATTTGATGCTCCAACATGTGTGTCGCATGGATTTTAAGCCAACTCGTTTATTTAGCCAGCATTTGAAGCTATATCACTTATATCGCAAGTATTTGTAGCTAAATCATTTGTTCCGCATGGATTTGAAGCTATCTCGTTTATTTCGCCAGCATTTGCAGCTATATCACTTATATTGCATGTATTTGAAGCTAAATCATTTGTTTCGCATGGATTTGAATCTAAGCCATCTACATCGCATTGATTTGAAACTACATCATGTGTTCCGCATGGATTTGAAGCTAAATCGTTTATTTCGCCTGCATTTGAAGCTACATCACTTATACCGCAAGTATTTGAAGCTAAAGCATTTCTTTCGCATGGATTTGAAGCAAAAGCCTTCTACATCGCATTGATTTGATGCTACAACATGTGTTTCGCATGGATTTGAAGCCAACTCGTTTATTTCGCCAGCATTTGTAGCTATATCACTTATATCGCAAGTATTTGTAGCTAAATCATTTGTTTCGCATGGATTTCAAGCTAAACCTTATACATCGCATTGATTTGAATCTACATCATGTGTTCCGCATGGATTTGAAGCTAGCTCGTTTATTTCGCCAGCATTTGAAGCTATATCACTTATATCGCAAGTATTTGAAGCAAAATCATTTGTTTCCCATGGATTTGAAGCTAAACCTTATACATCGTATTGATTTGAAGGTAAACCTTACACATTGCATTGATTTGAAGCTACATCATGTGTTCCGCATGGATTTGAAGCTAAATCGTTTATTTCGCCTGCATTTGAAGCTACATCACTTATATCGCAAGTATTTGTAGCTAAAGCATTTCTTTCGCATGGATTTGAAGCAAAAGCCTTCTACATCGCATTGATTTGATGCTCCAACATGTGTTTCGCATGGATTTTAAGCCAACTCGTTTATTTCGCCAGCATTTGAAGCTATATCACTTATATCGCAAGTATTTGTAGCTAAATCATTTGTTTCGCATGGATTTGAAGCTAAACCTTATACATCGTATTGATTTGAATCTACATCATGTGTTCCGCATGGATTTGTAGCTAACTCGTTTATTTCGCCTGCATTTGAAGCCACATCACTTATACCGCAAGTATTTGAAGCTAAAGAATTTCTTTCGCATGGATTTGAAGCAAAAGCCTTCAACATCGCATTGATTTGATGCTCCAACATGTGTTTCGCATGGATTTTAAGCCAACTCGTTTATTTCGCCAGCATTTGAAGCTATATCACTTATATCGCAAGTATTTGTAGCTAAATCATTTGTTTCGCATGGATTTGAAGCTATCTCGTTTATTTCGCCAACATTTGAAGCTTTATCACTTATATCGCAAGTATTTGAAGCAAAATCATTTGTTTCCCATGGATTTGAAGCTAAACCTTATACATCGTATTGATTTGAAGGTAAACCTTACACATTGCATTGATTTGAAGCTACATCATGTGTTCCGCATGGATTTGAAGCTAAATCGTTTATTTCGCCTGCATTTGAAGCTACATCACTTATATCGCAAGTATTTGAAGCTAAAGCATTTCTTTCGCATGGATTTGAAGCTAAAGCCTACTACATCGCATTGATTTGATGCTACAACATGTGTTTTCGCATTGATTTGAAGCCAACTCGTTTATTTCGCCAACATTTGAAGCTATATCACTTATATCGCAAGTATTTGTAGCTAAATCATTTGTTTTCGCATGGATTTGAAGATAAACCTTATACATCGCATTGATTTGTAGCTACATCATGTGTTCCGCACGGATTTGAAGCTAGCTCGTTTATTTCGCCAGCATTTGAAGCTATATCACTTATATCGCAAGTATTTGAAGCAAAATCATTTGTTTCCCATGGATTTGAAGCTAAACCTTATACATCGTATTGATTTGAAGGTAAACCTTACACATTGCATTGATTTGAAGCTACATCATGTGTTCCGCATGGATTTGAAGCTAAATCGTTTATTTCGCCTGCATTTGAAGCTACATCACTTATATCGCAAGTATTTGAAGCTAAAGCATTTCTTTCGCATGGATTTGAAGCAAAAGCCTTCAACATCGCATTGATTTGATGCTCCAACATGTGTTTCGCATGGATTTTTAAGCCAACTCGTTTATTTCGCCAGCATTTGAAGCTATATCACTTATATCGCAAGTATTTGTAGCTAAATCATTTGTTTCGCATGGATTTGAAGCTATCTCGTTTATTTCGCCAACATTTGAAGCTATATCACTTATATCGCAAGTATTTGAAGCAAAATCATTTGTTTCCCATGGATTTGAAGCTAAACCTTATACATCGTATTGATTTGAAGGTAAACCTTACACATTGCATTGATTTGAAGCTACATCATGTGTTCCGCATGGATTTGAAGCTAAATCGTTTATTTCGCCTGCATTTGAAGCTACATCACTTACATCGCAAGTATTTGAAGCTAAAGCATTTCTTTCGCATGGATTTGAAGCTAAAGCCTTCTACATCGCATTGATTTGATGCTACAACATGTGTTTCGCATTGATTTGAAGCCAACTCGTTTATTTCGCCAGCATTTGAAGCTATATCACTTACATCGCAAGTATTTGTAGCTAAATCATTTGTTTTCGCATGGATTTGAAGATAAACCTTATACATCGCATTGATTTGTAGCTACATCATGTGTTCCGCATGGATTTGAAGCTAAATCGTTTATTTTCGCCTGCATTTGAAGCTACATCACTTATATCGCAAGTATTTGAAGCTAAAGCATTTCTTTCGCATGGATTTGAAGCTAAAGCCTTCTACATTGCATTGATTTGATGCTACAACATGTGTTTCGTATGGATTTGAAGCCAACTCGTTTATTTTCGCCAGCAATTTGAAGCTATATCACTTATATCGCAAGTATTTGTAGCTAAATCATTTGTTTCGCATGGATTTGAAGATAAACCTTATACATCGCATTGATTTGTAGCTACATCATGTGTTCCGCACGGATTTGAAGCTAGCTCGTTTATTTCGCCTGCATTTGAAGCTACATCACTTATATCGCAAGTATTTGAAGCTAAAGCATTTCTATCGCATGGATTTGAAGCTAAGCCTTCTGCATCACAATGATTTGATGTTACAACATGTGTTTTCGCATGGATTTGAAGCCAACTCGTTTATTTCGCCAGCATTTGAAGCTATGTCACTTATATCGCAAGTATTTGTAGCTAAATCATTTGTTTCCCATGGATTTGAAGCTAAACCTTATACATCGTATTGATTTGAAGATAAACCTTACACATTGCATTGATTAGAAGCTACATCATGTGCTCCGCATGGATTTGAAGCTAAATCGTCTATTTCGCCTGCATTTGAAGCTACATCACTTATATCGCAAGTATTTTAAGCTAAAGCATTTCTTTCGCATGGATTTGAATCTAAACCTTCTACATCGCATTGATTTAAAGCTACATCAAGGGGTTTCGCATGGATTTGAAGCAAAATCGTTTATTTCGCCAGCAATTTGAAGCTATATCACTTATATCGCAAGTATTTGTAACTAAATCATTTGTTTCGCATGGATTTGATTCTAAACCATCTACATCGTATTGATTTGAAGCTACATCATGTGTTCCCTATGGATTTGAAGCTAACTCGTTTATTTCGCCTGCATTTGAAGCTACATCACTTATATCGCAAGTATTTGATGCTAAAGCATTTCTTTCGCATGGATTTGAAGCTAAACCTTAAACATCGCATTGATTTGATGCTACAACATGTGTTTCGCATGGATTTTAAGCCAAACTCGTTTATTTCGCCAGCATTTGAAGCTATATCACTTATGTCGCAAGTATTTGTAGCTAAATCATTTGTTTCGCATGGATTTGAAGCTATCTCGTTTATTTCGCCGGCATTTGAAGCTACATCACTTATATCGCAAGTATTTGAAGCTAAAGCATTTCTTTCGCATGGATTTGAAGCAAAAGCCTCCTACATCGCATTGATTTGATGCTACAACATGTGTTTCGCATGGATTTGAAGCCAACTCGTTTATTTCGCCAGCATTTGAAGCTATATCACTTATATCGCATGTATTTGTAGCTAAATCATTTGTTTCACATGGATTTGAAGATAAACCTTATACATCGCATTGATTTGTAGCTACATCATGTGTTCCGCATGGATTTGAAGCTAGCTCGTTTATTTCGCCAGCATTTGAAGCTACATCACTTATATCGCAAGTATTTGAAGCTAAAGCATTTCCTTCGCATGGATTTGAAGCTAAACCTTCTACATCGCATTGATTTGATGCTACAACATGTGTTTCGTTTGGATTTGAAGCCAACTCGTTTATTTCGCCAGCATTTGAAGCTATATCACTTATATCGCAAGTATTTGTAGCTAAATCATTTGTTTCGCATGGATTTGAAGATAAACCTTATACATCGCATTGATTTGTAGCTACATCATGTGTACCGCACGGATTTGAAGCTAGCTCGTTTATTTCGCCTGCATTTGAAGCTACATCACTTATATCGCAAGTATTTGAAGCTAAAGCATTTCTTTCGCATGGATTTGAAGCTAAAGCCTTCTACATTGCATTGATTTGATGCTACGACATGTGTTTCGCATTGATTTGAAGCCAACTCGTTTATTTCGCCAGCATTTGAAGCCATATCACTTATATCGCAAGTATTTGTAGCTAAATCATTTGTTTCGCATGGATTTGAAGATAAACCTTATACATTCGCATTGATTTGTAGCTACATCATGTGTACCGCACGGATTTGAAGCTAGCTCGTTTATTTCGCCTGCATTTGAAGCTACATCACTTATATCGCAAGTATTTGAAGCTAAAGCATTTCTATCGCATGGATTTGAAGCTAAGCCTTCTACATCACAATGATTTGATGTTACAACATGTGTTTCGCATGGATTTGAAGCCAACTCGTTTATTTCGCCAGCATTTGAAGCTATATCACTTATATCGCAAGTATTTGTAGCTAAATCATTTGTTTCGCAAGGATTTGAAGCTATCTCGTTCACTTCGCCAGCAGTTCACTTCGCCAGCATTTGCAGCTATATAACTTATATCGCAAGTATTTGTAACTAAATCATTTGTTTCCCATGGATTTGAAGCTAAACCTTATACATCGTATTGATTTGAAGATAAACCTTACACATTGCATTGATTAGAAGCTACATCATGTGCTCCGCATGGATTTGAAGCTAAATCGTTTATTTCGCCTGCATTTGAAGCTACATCGCTTATATCGCAAGTATTTTAAGCTAAAGCATTTCTTTCGCATGGATTTGAATCTAAACCTTCTACATCGCATTGATTTAAAGCTACATCAAGGGGTTTCGCATGGATTTGAAGCAAAATCGTTTATTTCGCCAGCATTTGAAGCTATATCACTTATATCGCAAGTATTTGTAACTAAATCATTTGTTTCGCATGGATTTGATTCTAAACCATCTACATCGCATTGATTTGAAGCTACATCATGTGTTCCGTATGGATTTGAAGCTAACTCGTTTATTTCGCCAGCATTTGAAGCTATATCACTTATATCGCAAGTATTTGTAACTAAAACATTTGTTTCGCATGGATTTGATTCTAAACCATCTACATCGCATTGATTTGAAACTACATCATGTGTTCCGCATGGATTTGAAGCTAAATCGTTTATTTCGCCAGCATTTGAAGCTCTATCACTTATATCGCAAGTATTTGAAGCTAAATCATTTGTTTCCCATGGATTTGAAGCTAAACCTTATACATCGCATTGATTTGATGCTACAACATGTGTTTCGCATGGATTTGAAGCCAACTCGTTTATTTCGCCATCATTTGAAGCTATATCACTTATATCGCAAGTATTTGTAGCTAAATCATTTGTTCGCATGGATTTGAAGATAAACCTTATACATCGCATTGATTTGATGCTCCAACATGTGTTTCGCATGGATTTTAAGCCAACTCGTTTATTTCGCCAGCATTTGAAGCTATATCACTTATATCGCAAGTATTTGTAGCTAAATCATTTGTTTCGCATGGATTTGAAGCTATCTCGTTTATTTCGCCAGCATTTGCAGCTATATCACTTATATCGCAAGTATTTGAAGCTAAATCATTTCTTTCGCATGGATTTGAAGCAAAAGCCTTCTACATCGCAATGATTTGATGTTACAACATGTGTTTCGCATGGATTTGATGCAAACTCGTTTATTTCGCTTGCATTTGAAGCTATTTCACTTATATCGCAAGTATTTGAAGCTAAATCACTTGTTTCGCATGGATTTGAATCTAAGCCATCTACATCGCATTGATTTGAAACTACATCATGTGTTCCGCATGGATTTGAAGCTAGCTCGTTTATTTCGCCTGCATTTGAAGCTACATCACTTATATCGCAAGTATTTGAAGCTAAAGCATTTCTTCCACATGGATTTCAAGCTAAACCTTCTACATCGCATTGATTTGATGCTACAACATGTGTTTCGCATGGATTTGAAGCCAACTCGTTTAATTCGCCAGCATTTGAAGCTATATCACTTATATCGCAAGTATTTGTAACTAAATCATTTATTTCGCATGGATTTGATTCTAAACCATCTACATCGCATTGATTTGTAGCTACATTATGTGTTCCGCATGGATTTCAAGCTAGCTCGTTTATTTCGCCAGCATTTGAAGCTATATCACTTATATCGCAAGTATTTGTAACTAAATTATTTATTTCGCATGGATTTGATTCTAAACCATCTACATCGCATTGAATTTTAGCTACATCATGTGTTCCGCATGGATTTGAAGCTAGCTCGTTTATTTCGCCAGCATTTGAAGCTATATCACTTATATCGCAAGTATTTGTAACTAAATCATTTGTTTCGCATGGATTTGATTCTAAACCATCTACATCGCATTGATTTGAAGCTACATCATATGTTCCACATGGATTTGAAGCTAACTCGTTTATTTCCCGGCATTTGAAGCTACATCAATATATCGTAAGTATTTGAAGCCAAAGCATTTTTTTCGCATGCATTTGAAGCTAAACCTTCTACATCGCATTGATTTGATGCTACAACGTGTGTTTCGTATGGATTTGAAGCCAGCCCGTTTATTTAGCCAGCATTTGAAGCTACATCACTTATATCGCAAGTATTTGTAGCTATATCATTTGTTTCGCATGGATTTGAAGCTAAACCTTCTACATCGCATTAATTTGAATCTACATCGTGGGTTTCGCATGGATTTGAAGCTATCTCGTTTATTTCGCCAGCATTTGAAGCTATATCACTTATATCGCAAGTATTTGAAGCAAAATCATTTGTTTCCCATGGATTTGAAGCTAAACCTTATACATCGTATTGATTTGAAGGTAAACCTTACACATTGCACTGATTTGAAGCTACATCATGTGTACCGCATGGATGTGAAGCTAAATCGTTTATTTCGCCTGCATTTGAAGCTACATCACTTATATCGCAAGTATTTGAAGCAAAATCATTTGTTTCCCATGGATTTGAAGCTAAACCTTATACATCGTATTGATTTGAAGGTAAACCTTACACATTGCATTGATTTGAAGCTACATCATGTGTTCCGCATGGATTTGAAGCTAAATCGTTTATTTCGCCTGCATTTGAAGCTACATCACTTATATCGCAAGTATTTGAAGCTAAAGCATTTCTTTCGCATGGATTTGAAGCAAAAGCCTTCAACATCGCATTGATTTGATGCTCCAACATGTGTTTCGCATGGATTTTAAGCCAACTCGTTTATTTCGCCAGCATTTGAAGCTATATCACTTATATCGCAAGTATTTGTAGCTAAATCATTTGTTTCGCATGGATTTGAAGCTATCTCGTTTATTTCGCCAACATTTGAAGCTATATCACTTATATCGCAAGTATTTGAAGCAAAATCATTTGTTTCCCATGGATTTCAAGCTAAACCTTATACATCGTATTGATTTGAAGGTAAACCTTACACATTGCATTGATTTGAAGCTACATCATGTGTTCCGCATGGATTTGAAGCTAAATCGTTTATTTCGCCTGCATTTGAAGCTACATCACTTACATCGCAAGTATTTGAAGCTAAAGCATTTCTTTCGCATGGATTTGAAGCTAAAGCCTTCTACATCGCATTGATTTGATCCTACAACATGTGTTTCGCATTGATTTGAAGCCAACTCGTTTATTTCGCCAGCATTTGAAGCTATATCACTTATATCGCAAGTATTTGTAGCTAAATCATTTGTTTCGCATGGATTTGAAGATAAACCTTATACATCGCATTGATTTGTAGCTACATCATGTGTTCCGCACGGATTTGAAGCCAGCTCGTTTATGTCGCCTGCATTTGAAGCTACATCACTTATATCGCAAGTATTTGAAGCTAAAGCATTTCTATCGCATGGATTTGAAGATAAGCCTTCTATATCACAATGATTTGATGTTACAACATGTGTTTCGCATGGATTTGAAGCCAACTCGTTTATTTCGCCAGCATTTGCAGCTATATAACTTATATCGCAAGTATTTGTAGCTAAATCATTTGTTTCCCATGGATTTGAAGCTAAACCTTATACATCGTATTGATTTGAAGATAAACCTTACACATTGCATTGATTAGAAGCTACATCATGTGCTCCGCATGGATTTGAAGCTAAATCGTTTATTTCGCCAGCATTTGAAGCTATATCACTTATATCGCAAGTATTTGTAACTAAATCATTTGTTTCGCATGGTTTTGATTCTAAACCATCTACATCGCATTGATTTGAAACTACATCATGTGTTCCGCATGGATTTGAAGCTAAATCGTTTATTTCGCCAGCATTTGAAGCTATATCACTTATATCGCAAGTATTTGAAGCAAAATCATTTGTTTCCCATGGATTTGAAGCTAAACCTTATACATCGTATTGATTTGAAGGTAAACCTTACACATTGCATTGATTTGAAGCTACATCATGTGTTCCGCATGGATTTGAAGCTAAATCGTTTATTTCGCCTGCATTTGAAGCTACATCACTTATATCGCAAGTATTTGAAGCTAAAGCATTTCTTTCGCATGGATTTGAAGCAAAAGCCTTCTACATCGCATTGATTTGATGCTACAACATGTGTTTCGCATTGATTTGAAGCCAACTCGTTTATTTCGCCAGCATTTGAAGCTATATCACTTACATCGCAAGTATTTGTAGCTAAATCATTTGTTTCGCATGGATTTGAAGATAAACCTTATACATCGCATTGATTTGTAGCTACATCATGTGTTCCGCACGGATTTGAAGCTAGCTCGTTTATTTCGCCTGCATTTGAAGCTACATCACTTATATCGCAAGTATTTGAAGCTAAAGCATTTCTATCGCATGGATTTGAAGCTAAGCCTTCTACATCACAATGATTTGATGCTACAACATGTGTTTCGTATGGATTTGAAGCCAACTCGTTTATTTCGCCAGCATTTGAAGCTATATCACTTATATCGCAAGTATTTGTAGCTAAATCATTTGTTTCGCATGGATTTGAAGATAAACCTTATACATCGCATTGATTTGTAGCTACAACATGTGTTCCGCACGGATTTGAAGCTAGCTCGTTTATTTCGCCTGCATTTGAAGCTACATCACTTATATCGCAACTATTTGAAGCTAAAGCATTTCTATCGCATGGATTTGAAGCTAAGCCTTCTACATCGCAATGATTTGATGTTACAACATGTGTTTCGCATGGATTTGAAGCCAACTCGTTTATTTCGCTTGCATTTGAAGCTGTATCGCTTATATCGCAAGTACTTGAAGCTAAATCATTTGTTTCGCATGGATTTGATTCTAAACCATCTACATCGCATTGATTTGAAGCTACATCGCGGGTTTCGCATGGATTTGAAGCTATCTCGTTTATTTCGCCAGCATTTGAAGCTATATCACTTATATCGCAAGTGTTGGAAGCTAAATCATTTGTTTCGCATGGATTTGAAGCTAAACCTTATAGATCGCATTGATTTGAAGCTACATCATGTGTTCCGCATGGATTTGAAGCTAACTCGTTTATTTCGCCTGCATTTGAAGCTACATCACTTATATCGTAAGTATTTGAAGCTAAAGCATTTCTTCCACATGGATTTGAAGCTAAACCTTCTACATCGCATTGATTTGATGTTACAATATGTGTTTCGCATGGATTTGAAGCCAACTCGTTTAATTCGCCAGCTTTTGAAGCTATATCACTTATATCGCAAGTATTTGAAGCAAAATCATTTGTTTCCCATGGATTTGAAGCTAAACCTTATACATCGTATTGATTTGAAGGTAAACCTTACACATTGCATTGATTTGAAGCTACATCATGTGTTCCGCATGGATTTGAAGCTAAATCGTTTATTTCGCCTGCATTTGAAGCTACATCACTTATATCGCAAGTATTTGAAGCTAAAGCATTTCTTTCGCATGGATTTGAAGCAAAAGCCTTCAACATCGCATTAATTTGATGCTCCAACATGTGTTTCGCATGGATTTTAAGCCAACTCGTTTATTTCGCCAGCATTTGAAGCTATATCACTTATATCGCAAGTATTTGTAGCTAAATCATTTGTTTCGCATGGATTTGAAGCTATCTCGTTTATTTCGCCAACATTTGAAGCTATATCACTTATATCGCAAGTTTTTAAGCAAAATCATTTGTTTCCCATGGATTTGAAGCTAAACCTTATACATCGTATTGATTTGAAGGTAAACCTTACTGATTGCATTGATTTGAAGCTACATCATGTGTTCCGCATGGATTTGAAGCTAAATCGTTTATTTCGCCTGCATTTGAAGCTACATCACTTATATCGCAAGTATTTGAAGCTAAAGCATTTCTTTCGCATGGATTTGAAGCTAAAGCCTTCTACATCGCATTGATTTGATGCTACATCATGTGTTCCGCATGGATTTGAAGCTAGCTCGTTTATTTCGCCAGCATTTGAAGCTATATCACTTATATCGCCAGTATTTGAAGCAAAATCATTTGTTTCCCATGGATTTGAAGCTAAACCTTATACATCGTATTGATTTGAAGGTAAACCTTACACATTGCATTGATTTGAAGCTACATCATGTGTTCCGCATGGATTTGAAGCTAAATCGTTTATTTCGCCTGCATTTGAAGCTACATCACTTATATCGCAAGTATTTGAAGCTAAAGCATTTCTTTCGCATGGATTTGAAGCAAAAGCCTTCAACATCGCATTGATTTGATGCTCCAACATGTGTTTCGCATGGATTTTAAGCCAACTCGTTTATTTCGCCAGCATTTGAAGCTATATCACTTATATCGCAAGTATTTGTAGCTAAATCATTTGTTTCGCATGGATTTGAAGCTATCTCGTTTATTTCGCCAACATTTGAAGCTATATCACTTATATCGCAAGTATTTGAAGCAAAATCATTTGTTTCCCATGGATTTGAAGCTAAACCTTATACATCGTATTGATTTGAAGGTAAACCTTACTCATTGTATTGATTTGAAGCTACATCATGTGTTCCGCATGGATTTGAAGCTAAATCGTTTATTTCGCCTGCATTTGAAGCTACATCACTTATATCGCAAGTATTTGAAGCTAAAGCATTTCTTTCGCATGGATTTGAAGCTAAAGCCTTCTACATTGCATTGATTTGATGCTACAACATGTGTTTCGCATTGATTTGAAGCCAACTCGTTTATTTCGCCAGCATTTGAAGCTATATCACTTATATCGCAAGTATTTGTAGCTAAATCATTTGTTTCGCATGGATTTGAAGATAAACCTTATACATCGCATTGATTTGTAGCTACATCATGTGTTCCGCACGGATTTGAAGCTAGCTCGTTTATTTCGCCTGCATTTGAAGCTACATCACTTATATCGCAAGTATTTGAAGCTAAAGCATTTCTATCGCATGGATTTGAAGCTAAGCCTTCTGCATCACAATGATTTGATGTTACAACATGTGTTTCGCATGGATTTGAAGCCAACTCGTTTATTTCGCCAGCATTTGAAGCTATGTCACTTATATCGCAAGTATTTGTAGCTAAATCATTTGTTTCCCATGGATTTGAAGCTAAACCTTATACATCGTATTGATTTGAAGATAAACCTTACACATTGCATTGATTAGAAGCTACATCATGTGCTCCGCATGGATTTGAAGCTAAATCGTTTATTTCGCCTGCATTTGAAGCTACATCACTTATATCGCAAGTATTTTAAGCTAAAGCATTTCTTTCGCATGGATTTGAATCTAAACCTTCTACATCGCATTGATTTAAAGCTACATCAAGGGGTTTCGCATGGATTTGAAGCAAAATCGTTTATTTCGCCAGCATTTGAAGCTATATCACTTATATCGCAAGTATTTGTAACTAAATCATTTGTTTCGCATGGATTTGATTCTAAACCATCTACATCGCATTGATTTGAAGCTACATCATGTGTTCCCTATGGATTTGAAGCTAACTCGTTTATTTCGCCTGCATTTGAAGCTACATCACTTATATCGCAAGTATTTGATGCTAAAGCATTTCTTTCGCATGGATTTGAAGCTAAACCTTAAACATCGCATTGATTTGATGCTACAACATGTGTTTCGCATGGATTTTAAGCCAACTCGTTTATTTCGCCAGCATTTGAAGCTATATCACTTATGTCGCAAGTATTTGTAGCTAAATCATTTGTTTCGCATGGATTTGAAGCTATCTCGTTTATTTCGCCGGCATTTGAAGCTACATCACTTATATCGCAAGTATTGGAAGCTAAAGCATTTCTTTCGCATGGATTTGAAGCAAAAGCCTCCTACATCGCATTGATTTGATGCTACAACATGTGTTTCGCATGGATTTGAAGCCAACTCGTTTATTTCGCCAGCATTTGAAGCTATATCACTTATATCGCATGTATTTGTAGCTAAATCATTTGTTTCACATGGATTTGAAGATAAACCTTATACATCGCATTGATTTGTAGCTACATCATGTGTTCCGCATGGATTTGAAGCTAGCTCGTTTATTTCGCCAGCATTTGAAGCTACATCACTTATATCGCAAGTATTTGAAGCTAAAGCATTTCTTTCGCATGGATTTGAAGCTAAAGCCTACTACATCGCATTGATTTGATGCTACAACATGTGTTTCGCATTGATTTGAAGCCAACTCGTTTATTTCGCCAGCATTTGAAGCTATATCACTTATATCGCAAGTATTTGTAACTAAATCATTTGTTTCGCATGGATTTGATTCTAAACCATCTACATCGCATTGATTTGAAGCTACATCATGTGTTCCGTATGGATTTGAAGCTAACTCGTTTATTTTGCCTGCATTTGAAGCTACATCACTTATATCGCAAGTATTTGATGCTAAAGCATTTCTTTCGCATGGATTTGAAGCTAAACCTTCTACATCGCATTGATTTGATGCTACAACATGTGTTTCGTTTGGATTTGAAGCCAACTCGTTTATTTCGCCAGCATTTGAAGCTATATCACTTATGTCGCAAGTATTTGTAACTAAATCATTTGTTTCGCATGGATTTGATTCTAAACCATCTACATCGCATTGATTTGAAGCTACATCATGTGTTCCGCATGGATTTGAAGCTAACTCGTTTATTTCGCCTGCATTTGAAGCTACATCACTTATATCGCAAGTATTTGAAGCTAAAGCATTTCTTTCGCATGGATTTGAAGCTAAACCTTCTACATCGCATTGATTTGATGCTACAACATGTGTTTCGTATGGATTTGAAGCTAAATCGTTTATTTCGCCAGCATTTGAAGCTACATCACTTATACCGCAAGTATTTGAAGCTAAAGAATTTCTTTCGCATGGATTTGAAGCAAAAGCCTTCAACATCGCATTGATTTGATGCTCCAACATGTGTTTCGCATGGATTTTAAGCCAACTCGTTTATTTCGCCAGCATTTGAAGCTATATCACTTATATCGCAAGTATTTGTAGCTAAATCATTTGTTTCGCATGGATTTGAAGCTATCTCGTTTATTTCGCCAACATTTGAAGCTTTATCACTTATATCGCAAGTATTTGAAGCAAAATCATTTGTTTCCCATGGATTTGAAGCTAAACCTTATACATCGTATTGATTTGAAGGTAAACCTTACACATTGCATTGATTTGAAGCTACATCATGTGTTCCGCATGTATTTGAAGCTAAGTCGTTTATTTCGCCTGCATTTGAAGCTACATCACTTATATCGCAAGTATTTGAAGCTAAAGCATTTCTTTCGCATGGATTTGAAGCTAAAGCCTACTACATCGCATTGATTTGATGCTACAACATGTGTTTCGCATTGATTTGAAGCCAACTCGTTTATTTCGCCAGCATTTGAAGCTATATCACTTATATCGCAAGTATTTTTTAGCTAAATCATTTGTTTCGCATGGATTTGAAGATAAACCTTATACATCGCATTGATTTGTAGCTACATCATGTGTTCCGCACGGATTTGAAGCTAGCTCGTTTATTTCGCCAGCATTTGAAGCTATATCACTTATATCGCAAGTATTTGAAGCAAAATCATTTGTTTCCCATGGATTTGAAGCTAAACCTTATACATCGTATTGATTTGAAGGTAAACCTTACACATTGCATTGATTTGAAGCTACATCATGTGTTCCGCATGGATTTGAAGCTAAATCGTTTATTTCGCCTGCATTTGAAGCTACATCACTTATATCGCAAGTATTTGAAGCTAAAGCATTTCTTTCGCATGGATTTGAAGCAAAAGCCTTCAACATCGCATTGATTTGATGCTCCAACATGTGTTTCGCATGGATTTTAAGCCAACTCGTTTATTTCGCCAGCATTTGAAGCTATATCACTTATATCGCAAGTATTTGTAGCTAAATCATTTGTTTCGCATGGATTTGAAGCTATCTCGTTTATTTCGCCAACATTTGAAGCTATATCACTTATATCGCAAGTATTTGAAGCAAAATCATTTGTTTCCCATGGATTTGAAGCTAAACCTTATACATCGTATTGATTTGAAGGTAAACCTTACACATTGCATTGATTTGAAGCTACATCATGTGTTCCGCATGGATTTGAAGCTAAATCGTTTATTTCGCCTGCATTTGAAGCTACATCACTTACATCGCAAGTATTTGAAGCTAAAGCATTTCTTTCGCATGGATTTGAAGCTAAAGCCTTCTACATCGCATTGATTTGATGCTACAACATGTGTTTCGCATTGATTTGAAGCCAACTCGTTTATTTCGCCAGCATTTGAAGCTATATCACTTACATCGCAAGTATTTGTAGCTAAATCATTTGTTTCGCATGGATTTGAAGATAAACCTTATACATCGCATTGATTTGTAGCTACATCATGTGTTCCGCACGGATTTGAAGCTAGCTCGTTTATTTCGCCTGCATTTGAAGCTACATCACTTATATCGCAAGTATTTGAAGCTAAAGCATTTCTATCGCATGGATTTGAAGCTAAGCCTTCTACATCACAATGATTTGATGCTACAACATGTGTTTCGTATGGATTTGAAGCCAACTCGTTTATTTCGCCAGCATTTGAAGCTATATCACTTATATCGCAAGTATTTGTAGCTAAATCATTTGTTTCGCATGGATTTGAAGATAAACCTTATACATCGCATTGATTTGTAGCTACAACATGTGTTCCGCACGGATTTGAAGCTAGCTCGTTTATTTCGCCTGCATTTGAAGCT